>NC_137969.1:38644548-38892048 GCF_963924665.1 Micromys minutus
GCTGTCTTTTTTATAATGTAAACATACTTGCCTTTCTTTCTTGGATGGAGCTTTCTCTGTTTCAGGTGAATGGAAGGGAAGTAAAGGAAGATGAGTGATGGGAAGTAAGTAATGCCAATTTAAAGTCACTATCTTCTCTCAATGGCAAAGGGGTTGTCTCCTTCTCCTCCTCCCCTCTTTTCCTGTTCCAGATCTATTTTGAATGTGTGGAGACATTAAATCAAGTTCTGGGGAAAGAAGGAGAGGTGATAGAATTGTTCGGAATGGTTAAAATGGCAGGAGTTTTCACTGTACATTGACCTAGCCCCTTGTGCTAGGTTCTGTACCTTCCTTGCTAACCTAACTAAGGTGCAAAACAAACAGACAGCTTATACTGAGAACCAGGTGAAATAACCAGCCTCATTGAATCAGCAACTACTAGAATTTTGGAGTTTCCATCTACAACTGCCCATTCTTGGGAAAGTTGGACTAAATCTGTAAGTTATTACAGTAAGTCCCTTTAATATGGAGAGACATTTGATATGTTTTGTGACTCCAGAGGATACTGACTAATACAAAGATCTTGTAAAACAATTAACCAAATGTCATAAAAGACAACTAATGATTTATTGTATATAATAATGACAGAAGATAAATATTGACTGAGTTTATGTATACAAAATTTCAAGGTTAACTTAGTCACAGAAATTACTATAGAGCTAGTGGCTGGGAATAATAGTCAAGTTAGATAACAACTCTTTTTTACCCTCATTTATTTATTAGAAAATATGTATTTACATTTGAGATGCTATCCTTTACCCCTGCCCCACACCCATCCCTCCTCCCCTTTCATTTGACTTCACAAAGATGCACTCCCTCCTAATCACCCTCTCCACACCATTGTCTTGGCATTCCCCTACACTGAAAGAACACAGCCTCCCTGGAACAAAAATCCTCTTCTCCCATTGATGCCAGACACTGGTATCTTCACCTACATATATAACTGGATCAATAGATCTCTGAATGTGTGCTCAAAGGTTGGTGTTTTAGTCCATGGTAGTTCTGGAGGGTTTGGCAAGTTGATAATTTTGTTCTTCCCATTAAGTTACAACCCACTTTCAGCTCCTTTAGTTCTTTCTTTAGCATTTTCACTGGGAAACCCATATTCAGTCAGATGGTTAGTTGCAAGTATCTACATAATTCTGACATAGTCGCTGAGGAGGCATCTCTAACTGGTTCCTGCCGGTAAATACTTCTTGGCATCAGCTATAGTACTTGGATTTGGTGGCTGCATATGTGGTCAATACTTGGGTGAGGCGATTTGTGAATGATCCTTTCTTTAATCCCTGTTCTTATATTTGACCTTGCATTTTATCCCATGAATATTTTGTTCTCCCTTTTAAGAAGGATTGAGTCATCCCCATTTTGTCCTTCCTTCTTTTTGAGCTTCATAATGTCTGTGAATTGTATCTTGGGTATTCAGAGTCTCTGGTGCTGTATACTTATAAGCAAGTGCATAATATGTGCATTTTTTTGACTGGGTCACCTCACTCAGTATGATAGTCTCTAGTTCCAACCATTTGCCTACGAATTTCATGAAGTCATTACTCCTAACAGCTGAGTAGTATTCCATTGTGTAAATGTACCACACTTTCTGTATCTATTCCTCTGTTGAAGAATATCTGGGTTCTTTCTAGTTACTGGCTATTATAAATAAGGCTGCTATAAACATGGAGGACCATGTGTCCTTGTTATATGTTGTAACATCTTTAGGATATATAACCAGGAGTGGAATATCTGGAATTTTAAGTAGTACTATGTAAAATTTTGTAAGAAACTGCCAGAATAATTTGCAGAGTGGTTGTACTAGCTTACAACCTCACCAACTGTGGCAGAGTGTTCTTCTTTCTCCACATCCTTGTCAGCATCTGCTGTCACATGAGTTTTTGAACTTTGTCATTCTAAGTGATGTGAGATGGAACCTCAGTGTTGTTTTGATTTGCATTTTCCTGATGAATAGGAATATTGAACATTTTTAGGTGTATCTCAGCAATTCAATATTCCTCAGTTGAGAAATTTCTGTTTAGCTCTCTACCCCATTTTTAAGAGGTATGCTCTCTACCCCATTTTTAATAGGATTATTTGATTCTCTAGAGTTTTGCTCCCTGAGTTCTTTGTAAATATTGGATATTAGCCCTCTATCAGATGTAGGATTGGTAAAGATTCGTTCCTAATCTGTTTGCTGCCATTTTGACTTTTTAACAGTGTCCTAAGCCTTACAGAAGCATTCTTCTGCATGTTGACTGCCATGTAGCTGATGAGGCTGTCTTTTTTCCATTGAATGTTTTTAGCGCCTTTGTCAAAGATCAAGTGACCATAGGTGTGTGGGTTAATTTCTGGATCTTCAATTCTGTTCCATTAATCTACCTGTCTATTCATGTATCTGTACTAAACAGGTTTTTTTATCACAATTTCTTTGCAATATAGCTTGAGATCAAAAATGGTGATTTCCTCCAGAAGAATTTTTATTCTTGAGAATAGATTTTAATATTCTAGGATTTTTTGTTGTTGTTATTCCAGATGATTTTTCAAATTCCATTTTCTTACTATATAAAGAATTGATTCAGAATTTTGATGGTGATTGCATTGAATTTGTAATTTTCTTTTGGCAACATGGCCATTTTAACAATGTTGATCCTTCTAATCCATGAGCATTGAGGATCTTTCCATCTTCTGAGATCTTGCTCAATTTTCTTTTTCAGATTCTTGAAGTTCTTGTCATACAGAACCTTCATTTGCTTGGTTAGTGAACACCCCAAGGTATTTTATAACATTTGTGACTACTGTGAAGAATGTCCATTTTCTTATTTCTTTCACAGACTGTTTACACTTTGAATAAGGAAGACAGTTGATTTTTTTTTTGAGTTAATTTTATATCCAGTCATTTTGTTGAAGTTGTTTATCAGCTAAAAAGTTCTGTGGTAGAATTTTTGGTGTCACTTGAGTATATTATATCATCTGCAAATAATAGTATTTTGACTTATTCCTTTTCAATGTGTATTCCTTTGACTTCTTTTTGTAGTTTCATTGTCCTGGCCAGGATTTCCAGTACTCTATTGAATAGGTAGGGAGAGAGTTGGCAGCCTTGTCTTGTCTCTGATTTTAATAGGCTTGCTTCAAGTTTCTCATCATTTAGTTTGATGTTGGCTATTGGTTTTCGGCATATTACTCTTTCTATGTTTAGGTATGGTCCTTGGATTCCTGTTTTTTCTAAGACTTGTATCATTAAAAAGTGTTAAATTTCGTCAAATGCTTTCTCAGAATCTAGTAATATGATCATGTGTGTGTGGGGTGTGTGTGTGTGTGTGTGTGTGTGTGTGTGTGTGTGTGTGTGTGTTTTAATTTGTTTATATGGTGAATTATGTTGACAGTTTTCCATATATTGAACCATCCTTGCATCACTGAGATAAAGCCTACTTGCTCATGGTAAATGACGGTTTTGATGTGTTCTTGGATTTGGTTTGCAAGAATTTTATTGAGTATTTGCTTAAGCTAATATTGAGCTATTGCTTAAGCTCTTCTTATTTTCTCTTGCTATCTTTTTATATATGATTATATGTAATCTTATCTCTGACTTGAGCCTGTAATTCTAGTGGGCTTAAGGGTCCGTGGGCTCAGGAATCAGATTACTTCTGGGTGTTTGTCTCTTTGCAGGCAGGCAGTTATTTCTTATGGCAGTAACTCTGTTCTGTCTCTGTGGATTCCAGGAAACAATTGAGAGTCTGTTCTGGCAGCTCAGCTGTCTGGGGACAAGTCCTAAGTCCTAATAGTGGTCACCAGGTCCTCTCTCTGAGTCAGAAACAACCGGATTCCAGTGTACACCAAGCTATCTGCCCTCTGAGTACTCCAGTTGTTCCCTCTCAGGACAGCCTGTTGGGTGTGTGACAGGA
This sequence comes from Micromys minutus, assembly GCF_963924665.1. NCBI lineage: Eukaryota > Metazoa > Chordata > Mammalia > Rodentia > Muridae > Micromys > Micromys minutus. The sequence goes on from NC_137969.1 coordinate 38,648,478, forward strand.
TCCCTGTTGGCTCAGGTGAAAGAGTGCATGCAAGGCACTCTGGGGTCTCCACGGTCAGCAGGCAGGTCCTGAGTCTAGATGATGGTCACCTGGCCCTCTAGCTGGGCCAGAAGTACCCAATCCCAGACTGTACCATCCTATCAACCCTCTGAGAGCTCCAGGTGTTCCCTCTCTAGACAGCCAGTAAGGGTATGTGGTGGGCTTAGTGTGACTGTGGGCTCAGGTGGGAGAGCACTTGAAAGTCTTCTCTGGGGGCTCAGCCATCTGCAGTTTGTCCTGAGTCTTTATGGGGGTCCTAGATAACAACTCTTAATAAAATCATATATAAACTTGTCTGTTGTAAACTTCTTATTCCATTCATGATTTGAATTTATATTTGAAGTTTTGTGAACTTTTGTTTAACAAAAAAGATACTTGGAAAAAAGGATGATGTATTCCTATAGAAAAGGTATAAAAAAATCTAGAAATTATTTTATCATTTTACTTTTTATTATAATTTATCATATATATATATATATATATATATATATAGAGAGAGAGAGAGAGAGAGAGAGAGAGAGAGAGAAAGAGAGAGAGAGAGAGAGAGAGAGAGAGAGAGAGAGAGAGAGAGAGAACAAGATTAGGGGGAGTATAAAAGACAGCCAAATAGAGTAACTTAGAAATTAAGAGAGCAACTTAGAAATTTAAAGTGCATCAGCAAATAGAGCAGAAAGAGCAGTTAGGATTCTCCTTAATGTGAGATGAAGCAAGTTTTTTTTTTTTTTTTTTTTGGTTTTTTTTTTTGTTTTTCTCTTTCTCTTTTTTTTTTTTTTTTTCTTAACAAGAAAGGCTTAGTCTTACTAAATAGACTAATGTTCTTTTCTTACAGATTTGGGTTTAATTCATTCAGCAATAAAAGGGTAAAAGTTGTTACTATTTCTATGCAAAAGATTGAGGTGTTGTGCCAACAAAGCATTAGAGAACCCCAAAAGATCAGACAGTGTCGCGTACCCCACTTCCCGCTGGCAGGAAAAGATGTGCAACAACAGGATTCTTCTGTGTACAACCTTTATTGTATGTTGAAGAGGAAGACACCGGGAAGGAAAAGGCACCCTAATTTATACCCCCCAAGGGTGGTGTGTCGCTGTGTGATTGGCTGCCCGCCAGTGGTCTGATCGTGACGCCCCGGGATGGGCGGTGGCTTGGCTTGCACCACTCTTTGCACATGTGCCCAGTGGTTATTTACCACACTTTAGCTGATTCATGGCACCTGAAACCAGCGCCATCTTGTAAGGGCGCAGCCTTCGGCCCTCAACAAGACAGGACTCATTTTTTTTTTCTTTTTTATTCTTGTATATTCTCTATTTACATTTCAGATGTTATCCTCTTTCCCCCATTCCCATCCCAACTCCCCCTCTCATTACCACCATGAAGACAGAGAGGTTATCACCCATAGCTTTAACATTGTTAAAATGACAGAGGAGCAATTCTGAAGAAGTTGAATATGTCTGTTAAATGTTAACATGTCACCATTATCACCTCATCAAAATCACTTCATTAGTCACCTTGTCAAAGTCACCTTGTAAGGAGAAACACAAATAAAGCACATAAAACTACAGGTGTTTTTTTAAACATAAAACCTATTTCTCTCTATTGGGCAGAAACAAGAAACAATATGGCCCTCATAAAAAAAAGGCCTATCTATGACACATAAACTTTTCCTCTGGACTGGTGGGCATCTCTTGGCTCTCTAAGTTCACAGCTACCCCAAATTGAGAGTTAGGATATTTATTGGTGCTAAGGTACCCAGGGTTCCCTGACATGTCTGCCGTAACTAAAATCAGCCATTAATACAGATTTAAAGCCCTTTTCCTAGATGTGTAGACACCTAATCCAGGCTTGCCCCAAATCTTGACTCAAGACAACACCTGGCCCAGCCATTGCCATGGCTCCAGGACTTTACTATTCAAATTGTAATTAGCCACAGACACAAATTTACAGCCTTTTTCTAGAACAGAATTACAAATGTGGCACAACTTAGAATATGTGAACGAACAGAGAAAAACACAGCCTGCAATGCTGTACAGATTTTCACAACCAAAGTCATTACAGCATGGCTCAGACCTGCCAGAATTACCATGGCCACAACACACGTTGCAGTGCAAATGACAAATACATTTAGCATGTGAACAATCAAAACCAATGTCACCACAGCATGTCTCAAACCTGGAAAAATTACTCAGATACATGTCCGATACAAACTAAGGCACTGTGTGGGAACAAACCACAGCAGGGTGCTCAGCAAGCTGTGAGGGCATGCAAACCGCACAGACTACGAAGATAGATTTAGCATACATACAAATAAGAAGCTGTATGTTTATCATAGCTCTACAAACACACACGTATACACAAACCTGGACTAGATTTGCTCGCATCAAGACTCTCCAGATTGGTGGTGCTAAAAGCCATGGGGAATGTCCCAGCCAATGAACTATGTTGTGCCAAAAGGTTATTAACCCCCCAAAAGACCAGACAGAAACCAGTACATTCACACCAGAGCCTTTGTTCAAGTTAGTTCAGGCTCATCCCACCATGAGATATAAGACAGTTTTGATTGAGAGGAGCCGAAACATCTCTCAGAGCAAGGTTTTATAGAAAGCAGCAAGTGTGGAGAAGTGTTTCTAGCCTGGCAACCATCTAATTGCAATGCTACTGTGCCTTTAGTATAACTGGCTAGCACTGGAAGTCAGACCATAAATTTAAATTTTACTTCCCTCTGCATTGGTGGTGTTCAGTCAGGAGGAGGGCTATAATCTAGGGGTGAATATTTGTTGGGGGAGTAATCTAGAAACTGGTGTTAGACACATATCTGGATCAGGGAATAACCTGGAGACATAGGTCATGTTGGGAGTAAATTGGAAATTAGTGCCAGGTACTAGTCTGTTAATTTACCTCATTTCAAACTTAGGTCAGACTCCCTAAAATTGGAGTCTGAACCTAAAAGATTTGATCTATCAGGTGCTCATTTTCATTCAGAGTGAATGAGATCTTTCTACTCTGGTACTTGGGCTTTTGTTTCTTATGCATATGTAAAAAAGCATGTGTAAGTATGTATACTGACAAAGATTGTTGGGCCCAACAAATAAGTATGTATGTGTAAAACTATATGTGCTTATGTGTTTGTGTATAATCCTTTCCTTCTGCCAGTGCTGCTCTTTTCTCCTGGTTCAATAAAAGTTTATTGCTGCAAACTTCTAGCCGGACAAGCTAGAGGAGCAGCTTCTGGGCAGGAAGAAAAAAAAGGCTTAGGAATTAATCTTTTACTTACTTCCCTGATGTTAGGCTACAGGTTTTAAATCTCACGCCAGAAACTTTTAACTTCAGAATAAGCAAGAAAGTTTTTTTAAATGATATTTTAGAAGCCAGCAGCACCAGCATTGAGCACAGCTAGAGAATTAAAGGCCAAAGATGTTCAGTCTTAAAACTACATCTGGAGACCATCAGTCTTTAAAGCTACTTCTACATACAACAGTTTTCCTGATCAACTCATTCCAGTCCTGGCAACATATTATTTCCTTAATTTTGCATTTTCCGGCATTTGTGGTTCTCTCTCTCTCTCTCTCTCTCTCTCTCTCTCTCTCTCTCTCTCTCTCTCTCTCCCTGTGTGTGTGTGTGTGTGTGTGTGTGTATGAGAGAGAGAGAGAGAGAGAGAGAGAGAGAGAGAGAGAGAGAGAGAGAGAGAGAGAGAGTTTACATTTGCTACAGGTTTTGAATTATATTTTATTTTATAATTTCAAAATGTATTTATATTCACATTCTAAAATGGCAATTACCTAAGAAACAACTTTTTACTGCAGATTTATTTTTACTTTGATAATTTATGCAGTACTTTATTTAAAGTATTCTTATGACTTATTCATACAACTTTAAGAACCAATAGAGGATGCTAGGTTCTTACATTTCTAGATAATCACTTTATTCCAGTGAAAACATTCACAAATTACATTTTTCTTATAATAGCAGTTTAAATGTATCCCAGTGGAATTTATAAGTAGTATTTTGATTGTACATGAAAATGTTCCATATAACTAATAGCATGTGTGTTACAGCAGGATATTGTAGGACATACCTGTAGTCCTACAATTTAGGAAATTGGTGTGGTAAAACTAATACAAGGACCCTAGAATGAAAATCAGGTATTTTTTTATGAATGAGAAATGTTTTCCTTAGAATAAAGTATGAACAATTGTTTGCCTGTTGACACTGCTGTGGTGGCAAGTTATTGAACCTTCAGAGATGCAGGCTTGCTAGAGCCAATACATCATTGAAATTGGGTTTTGATTGTTTATAGCCTTGACCTATTTCTATGTACAGCCACCAGTGACATTACATATTTTCTGTCTAGAATGGTAAGTCAAAATAAACTTTCCTCCATGGCTTTTGGCCACGGTGTTTTTAGGACAAGTACATAAAAGATCAAACCTCTCAGGTCTGCAACCCCACTCCCTTCCTCATCTGTGCTGGGATTGAAGGTGTATATATCTAGTTTCTAGTTGTTTACCATGTTCAATTATTCATAAAGATAGTTTTCAATGTTCCAAATCTGAGCCTTGTACTATTTTAAAAACAACTGTTGTCATCAGATTTTATAAACCAAAACATCTGTTATTAATTTGTATCTCTTTGTTGCCATCTTACATTTCTAAGTAATCTCTGTTCTAAATAAGGCACACTAAATTACCTCTCTATATGGAATTATTTAGTGGACCATATGTTAATATATCTTTCAATTAAATGATAGTTTTATTTAAGTAGAGTAAAATCTGGTCCTTTTCCTTCTACTTATAATTAAATAACAGATTCAATTTCTTTTTAAGTGATTTTTAATTCTTATATCAAAATATGTTAACCACGTTGAACATCATTTCTGGTTTCATTTTAGGAGTCCAGACTTCATGTGTATCATCTTCATAGTGGAAGACATGGGATTTGCTTATGTAAGTCTATGATACATTAATTTTACTTTCATAATTTATGAAATATTTTTGAATATTTCAGAAAGTCCCATAACCTGTGATGATAGGTGAAATAATCAACCACAATTGAAGCATTATTGCTGAAAATGAAGCAGAATTATTGTGATAAAAATTATTAATTAATCTTCATCACAAAGTTTGACAAAATCTAAGGGTAAAGAAAAGAATGCTGCACAGTGGTCATAGAGTTTCTTTTGGGATCCTTGCAAAATCTTTTTCTCACTAATCTTCATTGCCACCATTATAGCGTGATAATATTAGGTTAACAGAAATTATAAGTGCTGAAAAAGGTATTTGAATCAAGAAATGACATTCTTCAAGTTTATAGCCCTCTGAGACCATACATTTCTCTCACTCAGGTATTCTCTTTATTGATTTTAATATGTATTAAAATCAACTGTAGTAATATTATGAGATTTTTGCCATTCTTAGAAGATGAGAGAAGGTTAGAAATATCAGCAGAAACAAGTTTTTGGATTGACCTCTATTCTGAAGTATCTTCTTCTTTACTTTTGTAATATTTTATTGCATGTTAACAAATTATTGATATATGTAGTTTGGCAAACAAGGTGACATGGTAATTGAGGTGGGAATGAATTAATAAAATTAACTGAAATTTTGTTTTTTTTTTAATCTTTCCTTAAAATTTTTACTGACCTGTTGGAGCCCTTAACAATATAGCTTTCAAGTCATAAATTCCCCACTTGTAAGCTGGTTTGGGAATGACATGAAAAAAACTTCACACAACACTTTCGGAACTTATCTGTTACCTTTAGTTTTTTTATTCAGGAAAACATGAGATTATAATTTTACCAAACTGCTAAAAAGTCTATTTTGCACCATTTCATTACATGGAGTTTCTCTTAAAACACTCAACATAGCCACAATTGCTTGGCCTTGCAATTAATTGTGCTAAGCTACTACATGTACATATATATATATGTACTATGCATGTTTCATGTGCCTATTTTTATTAACAGTCTTCTTTTCTTGTCCAATATTTCAACTCAGTATAAAAAAATACATACTAAACAATTTGATCTTTACAGTCAATTGCTTTTTCTTTTTTAATTTTAATGATTATTTTGGTTCTTTTAATTTCAAATATTATCCCCTTTCCTGTTTTATTCTCCTCATACTCCCTATCCATTTCTCCCTTCTCTTACTTCTGTGATGGTGCTCCTCAACCCACCCAGTTCTGCCTCACTGCTCTACCATTCCTCTATGCTGAGATATCGAACCTTCACAGACCAAGGGCCTCCCTTCCCTTTGGTGTCAAACAAGGCCATTCTCTGCTACATATGCAGCTGGAGCAATGGGTCCCTATATTAGTACTCTTTAGTTAGTGGTTTAGTTCCTGGTTGCTCTTCAAAGGGGGTATTCTGATTGGTTGATATTGTTCTTCCTATGTGGTTGTGAACACTTTTAGATCCTTCAGTTGTTCCCCTAATTTATCCATTGGAGCCCTCTTGCTCGGTGTAATGGTTGGCTTAGAGCATCTGAATCTGTATTGGTCAGGTTCTGACAGAGCCTTTCAGGAGACCAATATATGAAGATTCTGTCAGCAAGCCTGCTTTGGCATCAGCAATAGTGTCTGGGTTTGGTGTCTGCATATGGGATGGATCCTCAGGTGCAAATGTCTCTGAATAGAATTTCTTTTAGTCTCTGTTCTACTCTTTGTCCCTGTATTTCATTTAAACAGGAGAAATCTGGGTTAAAATGTTGGAGATGGGTGGATGGCCCCATCCCTAAACAAGGGGCTGTGCAAAACTTCTGCAAATGGTCTCTACAGGTTCTCTCTCCCCTTTGTTGGTTATTTCTGGCACTGCTATCCCTGTTGGGTTCAGGGATCCTCTTGTTATCCTGGCATCTCAGACATTCTCTTGGCTACCCTCAGACCCCATTCACCATTGTTACACACATGTGTTCAATTTGCTGAATTTCTGTACACCTTTCTCCTTCCAAACCTGAACCTGCCTCCCATTTTTTCCTGTCCCCATACTCTCTTCCTCCCAAGTCCCTTTTACCCTCTACCTCCCATGATTACTTCTTTCCCCTTCTAAGTAGGACTGAAGCATAAACACTCTGGTCTTCCTTCTTTTTGATCTTCATATCGTCTGTGAGTTATCATGGGTATTTCAAGTTTTTTGTCTAATATCTACTTATCAGTGAGTACATACTATGTTCTTTTGTGAATGAGTTACCTCACTCAGGATGATATTTTCTAGTGCCATCCATTTGTCTGTGAATTTCATGAAGCCATTTTTAAATAGCTTAATGTGTAAATGTACTATATTTTTCTATCCATTCCTCTGTTGAGGGGCATCTCAGATGTTTCCAGCTTTGGGCTATTATAAATAAGGATACTATGAACATAGTGGAACATGTGTCATTGAAGCAACTTTGGGTTTATGCCAAGGACTGGTATAGTTGTGTCCTCAGGTAGTATTATGTCCAGTTTTCTGAGAAATCACCAGACTGATTTACACAGTGGTTGTACCAGCTTACAACCGCACCAACAGTGTAGGAGTGTTCATCTTTCTCCACATCCTAACCAGCATATGCTTAATAATTCAAGTTAATAATTCAAAAGAAACTTTTCTATTTTTTTATATTTTCATGTTTTTCTAAAATATATTTTTATTTCTTTGTGTTACTATAATCATGTAGGCTAAGATCATATACATATATTATATTATCAATTTTTTTAAAATTTTGCTGAAAATTTCTTCCTGACCTCTGCCATCTATTCAACCTGCTTTTGTTGTTGTAGCATCTCCCTTTAACCTCCCCCTTTACAAACTTTCTCTGGGAAAACTTTTTCTAACATGAATTATATTTTATGAAATCAATCATTCTGATGGATAATTCAGTGTTAGTCAAGATATTATTAGATCTCTACACTGTCTTTATCTGTTAAAAAGGAGACTTTAAATAAAGTTTGTATCACTTACCTTATATCTTGATTTTGGCTTTATTGCTATGAAGGCCCATCATGGGCAAGGCAATTCTTATAAAGCACAACATTCAAATGTGCCTGGCTTACAGTTTTACAGGACTAATCCATTACTATCATGTTGGGAAACACGGTAGCATTTAGGAATAAATTGTGTTAGAGGATCTAAGAGTTCCACATCTTGATCTGATTGCAGCCAGAAGATTGGCTTCTGCAGGCTTTAATTCTACATCAGGTAACGTCTAAGATTAGATCTCAAAATCTGATTCCACAGTGACATACTGCCCCCAAAAAAGCCACACCACCTTCAAAAAGGCAATTTCTTGCAATAGGACCAAGCATTTAAGCACATGAATTACTATTCAAGCTATTATATCTTGTTATTAATGTATCCTGTCAGTTCAATCAGTACAAGGAGAATGAAGCAAACTAGAAATATATTCTGTTGTTTCAGAAGTTATTTCCATTTTATAACTATTTTGAAATGTATACTTACCTTCTCTGAATATCTTTGGCTCCGCTATAACTTCCTTGATTCAAGTGTCTACACTTGAATTGCTACCTTAGCAATTTATTTGTATATCTTTTACTAATTCTAGTTAGAGCAGACAATTAACTCCAGATTTAGTTTTATCTTTTTTTTTTTTATCTGTAGAATGTATCTGTGTAAAAAAAAAAAAAAAAAAAAAAAAAAAAAAAGCAATGTACAAATTCCAACAGTGTAGCCAGACAGAATTAGTCAATACCTGAAAGAGAATATGTCACATGGACATCCCTGCTGATATTCTCATATTACTGTTTTGTGTGATAATTTAATTCGTCTTTCACAACGGGTAACCAGCTTCAGAGAATTTTACATTCTCAAAAGTATAGAAAAACATTTTCTTTGACTTATAACATCTTTCCTTATAAATACCCTAGATTTCTCTTAAAAGAAATTACTTAAAGTATTTGTTTTATTTTTGCTTTCAGTTTCTGTAATGAGTATAATGACCAAATGAAACATGTTAAAAACATGATTTATTTTAGCTTACCAGTCACAATGGACCCTCCATGAGGAATAACAGGGCATTAGTTCAGTCATCATCTAAAGCATATACCATGGAAGAGTGCTATGTACTAGCTGACCACCAAGTTCAAAATTAGCTGCCTTTCCCATATAACCCAGGCAAGATTTCCTAGTGTTGGTACCACCCATAGTGGGATATGTCCTCTTACATCCATTAGCCATAAACCACATATCCTCATACATATGCCATTGTCCAATTTAATGAAAAAAATTCTTCATTCTAGGCATCATCTTTCCAGTAGTGTCTGCATGAGAAACAAGACCAACAGTAGCCATACTTATTTTAATTATTTATTTAAAATTATTATTTGTTTTGTGGTATTACAAGAAAATGTTGTAAAGGAATAATTCATACTGAGGATAAAGTGCCTGTTCAGATTTTGAGACTGGGACTTTCACAATGAGGGCACCAACACTTCCCATAACTTAAGAGGTTTTGAGTGTTTATCTCAAAGATACATTGGCCTTTAAAGTGTGTATGATCTTTCCTATGGCAGAGGGCAGAATGGCATAGACTCTGTCCAAAGGAACCGTTTAGAAAGCTTATGGACACTAATCTCTCCGTTATTTTTCAACCGTCTGATTAGTTAGTTAGTGTGAAAGGTAAGTGCTCTATTACTTGGTTAAATCCTCAGTCTTCAGTCTATCTTTGTTGGGCTTTTGTTTAATTGTTTTTCATTTGCATTCACATTGCTTGAGCTAGCTTTGAACTCTTTCTGTAGACCAAGCTGGACTTGACCATGAGATCATCCTGCCTCACTTTCCTCAGTAGCTAGCCTTGCAGGCCTACTCTACTACACCTGGCAATGGCCTGCATCTTAAAGTTGTTGCACTGGAGATTAAGGTTGGACAAAATTATATTTTCGGCATCTGTTGCAAAGCTTTCAATCTTATGTTTGTAAAGACCTGCTCATAGTGTTTGTGCAAACCCTATTGTCTACATTTTTTTCTGCAATCTATGCAGTCATTATGCATGCCTCAGATTTGTTTATCTTACAATTACTTTCATGACATAGTGGACAGATATATAAGTAAGCAAAGTCCATATCAAATCCTCATTTTGTATTTTTCTACTAAGTGTTCCATTGCTGAGTAACTGTCAAGGCACATGGACCTGTTTTTGTCCCTGTGAGCCTGGGAATAGCTGAATTCTTAGTGAGAAGGGGAGAGTTAACATATGTGCATGTTCTGTAGGACAGTGAGATTTACAAGGGTTACTTCTGAATCCCGCTCTGGAACAAAGCTTTAAAAAACTGAAGACACATTCTTGTCAGAGAGTCATAACCATGGGGTGTTTTTATGTCTTAAAAAAGAACAAAAAAACACCTTCTTCAGTCATTTTTTTTAACAAGTTTTAAGCAATGTCTTGCTTAAATTGGTGCTCCTCTTTGTATGCCAATTCGATCTGTACTTTCAAAACAGCCATTTACTGACTTTCATAGCATCAAAGGTAAGCAAGCAAGAGAGCCAATGCTTTTTCTAAAATCCCAAACAGAAAACAAACAAGAGAGATCGGTAAATAAGCACAAAGCCAGTTCTTCAAGCATCTTGCTTCTCCCTTCAGAGAATAGCTCTTTCTGGAAATTCAGCATAAATCTGTGGCTATAGAAGGGGCTTCCCAGGGAGAACTCTGCCTTGGGCTCAGAGGCACTCTGCTGGCTTCAGGGAGTGTAGAGGGCTAGCTTTTGTCTGAGATAAGCCTTCCAGGAGCAGGCTTTTCAACAGTGAAACTAAGCTTATTCTAGAAATCTAATTTCAATGGCTCTTTTCAGAAGAATATTTCTTGCATTCTTCAGAATAAGTAATTAAAAAAAAAAAAAAGTGTGGCCTCACCATCTTTACCAGAATCTGGTGTGATCTTGCAGTGCTTGCTAGGAAGTGCTGTTTAAAAAGCATTTAAAATTCCCCATGTCTGAGTCATAAGCCAGATTATAATCATTATGCAAGAGAGACCATTGACTTTTTATATTCTTTTTCTTTAAGTAGTCAAATGCAGGATCCTTAAGAGCTTCTACTCCCCCAAATAATGTTGGCTGGTTTACATACTACAGGGATACTTATAAAATTGGGGAAATAAGTTAGTCTTACAGAGTACTTGAAAGTGTCACGCATAATTTCTTCATGTGTATGGAATATGTTTTTTCTTTTTTTTGCTGGGTGAATCATTTGAAAATGATGAGGACACCTTTATTGAAAAATTAATTATTTATTATTTGATCAATTTTTTGTCTTGTTACAATGTAAAAAGTTTTCTCAAAATGTGAATATGTGCAGGAAATCGTAATTTTTCTCCAATTTTTATTCACTGTAGTAGAGGAATAGCTTTAAGTTTGATTGACAATGAAGACAACAGTGAAGCAGGAAAGACTACTTAGACATTAAGAAAAAGGTGGAGCAGATTGCTGGATTCCAGAGTAAAGGAAATGCTAGCCTGCATGAGCATACAGAGCTCTAATAAGAGATGCCCTCCACTGGTCTCAGATCCCTACAAGAGAAGGGTTAAATTGTCTCGCAGTTAGCATACAAAAGTCAAATGAATGCTTATCTGTGTGTAAAAGGATGGGTACAACTCATCAGGAACTAATCGTGGTTCATGCAAGGCAGTTATCAGTTAGACACAGGTGTAGGAAAGGGTATGTATGCCAAGGATCAGTGAAATCCAGTGCTGCTTGTTATTCTACGAAAACACATTGTTTTTAAATCTTAACCTTTTGTCTGACATGATATAAAATATCTAGGCTCTTTCCACTAAAGAAATACATTAAAATGCATTACCTGTTTGTTATGGTTGTACATATTTTTATTCCTAGCCCTTGTAAGGTCAAGACAAAAGAACTTGGATTTTATGCCATCCTTATATGCATAAGGAGTTTCAAGCCAGAATTAGCTATATGTAATCATGGGTCAAAACAGACAAAAAAAAAAAAAAAAAAAAAAAAAAAACAAATATATAAACAACTAAGAAAAAACAGGCAAAAATCTCAGGAAAAATTAAGCAATATTGATAAACAAATTAACAACAACAAAGAAAAAAAAAACAAATTCAGTGATTGCCTTTACATGGTAAAATAAAATACAAGTCAAGCAAATTAGGGAGCACTCACCTTAGATAAAAACTTTTTCTATGTGTAAGTATAGGTTTTTGAGATAACTTTATATCTCAGTAAAATTATTCTATATTATGTAAAACAGAAGTTTTCAGGCTTCGGAGATTCTATTTCTAAAGGTAGTTTTTGACCCTAGTTTGAGTTTGAAGGACAAGTGTGCCTATATGTACAACTCCAAACTCCAACATTTGTTGAACAGGCAGATCACCGACTTGTTTCTGAGACAAGAAAGGTAGTACCTTATAAGTTTATAGGGTATACACATTTATAGTGTGTAGCTGTTGTATAAACACATGAGTATATTAAAATTAAAATACTGAAATTAGCTCTTAGACTTTATTGGTTACATCAATCAAATGAAAGTCCATAATATTTAGCCTGGCTCCCACAAATGTTAGACACTCAACACTGTGAAAGCACAGCCTCATCACAGATCTATGTCTCATGCTCCATAAGTGATTCAATGATAGCTTTTCAGAGAACTCTCAACTGTCTCAGCCCCCACTGTGAAAGCATCCTAGTTGGGAGCTATCTACCCAACCATCTACTTACTTGATTGGACCTAAACCTAACATTTTTGCTCTGACCTAGTTTTACCCATTTATTGTCAGGTTGATGTCTTTACTCTGCATCTTTATTTTTATCCTTAGCCTCAATCCCTCACAAGAATCTCTTTACCTGAAATAGTTTGGGTTCATTGTCATATCATCATAGACTCTTTTATTTCAACCTCTTTATAAACCTTTATTATTCTGCTAACTTATTTAACTTTTATTTGAGTTGCAAATATACATATAAGCATAGATATTTACCATGTGATATTTAATAAGAAAGTTAATATTTAGATTGGAATAAAAGAAATATTATTAGCTTTAGCCAGAATAGCAAAGATGGAGTGAATACTTGACAAATTCCTACTATATAAACCACAATACCCTGTAGATTAACTGTTATTTAATAAAATCTGATATTATGAAAATACATACTGACAAGTTCATTTGTCATGTACAGGATGTTCAGGACCACAGTTATTCTGATACTCAACAACATAAAACTCAACAAAGAGAAAGTATTATAGGTCAATTTTCCTTATAAACAGACTTGCAAAAATTCTCAATAAAACACATGCAAACTGAATTCTAGAACATATCAAATGGTCATCAACATGTCAAGATAGTTCAACTTACAGAAGTCAATAAATTTAATCCACCTTATATTTAAAATAAAAAATAAAAACTGCAAGTCATATAATTACCTTATTAGATACAAAGAAAGCCTTTGAAAAAAATCTAACATCCCTTCATGCTGAACTCTCAATAGATATTAGTAATTCAAGGGACATATTTCAATACAATAATGCCAATATACAAGAATTACATAATAAAAATCAACCAAAATGGAAAGAAACATAAAGCATTTTCTCTAAAATCAGGTCCGGGATAAAGTTGACCAATCTCTCTATAACTATTCAATTTGGAAGTGACACTCTTAGTTAGAGCAATATGATAGAAAACGAAGGTCAAGGAACTAGAAACAAAAAAGGAAGAAGTCAAAAATACTTTATTTGTATATTTTATAATTGTATATGTAAGTGTCCCTAAAATTCCCAGTAAGAAACACATAGAACTCATAAATGCTTTCAGCAATTACTGGGTAATTCTAATTAAGTGAAATATTTGCATAATAATCAAAACAAAACAAATAAAAAGCTTTAAGATGTTGTAAAATGTAATAGAGGAACATACAAGATGATGGAACTATCTTCCATGCTCATAAGTAAATAAGATAAATATAGTAAAACTGGCCAGGCTATCAAAACTATCTACAAATTCAATGTAATACCTATGATAATTCTAATATAATTCTTCATCTGTATTGAGAGGACAATTTTCAACTTCATATGGAAACAAAAAAATAAACCATAAAACAAAAAGAATAGCTTATAGAATCCTGAATAATAAAGAGTCTACTAGAGTTATCACTATCTTCAACCTGAAATAGTTATATGGAGCGAAAGTAACAAAAGCAGATTATTTTATGTCATAAAACACATGTTTATCAATAGAATCAAATGTAAAATGCAGACATTTGTCCATACAACTCTGGACAGCTGATTTTTGATGCAGAAAGTAGAAATACATACTGGGGAACCCCAAAATCAAGCAATTAAACAAACAAAAACCTTAGCATCTTCAAAAGTTGGTTATAGGCAAACTGACTGTTAGCATGTAAAAGAATGAAAAATGTCCATACCTTTAACCCTGCACAAAACATAACTCCAGATATATCAAAGACCTACATATGAGAGCAAACACTCTGAATCTAATAGAAATGAAACATGGAGATTATTTTTAATTTTTTATTCATTGACACAATAAAAGACTTTTTGAAAATAAATAAATAACACAAATATCACAAGTATGAGGAAAAGCAATTAGTAGATGGGTTTCAAAAAACTGAAAAGTTTATGTTTCACAAAAAAAACGCTATCATTCAGAAAAAGTAGGCAGCTACAAAATTGGGAAAGACACTTAGATTCTACAAATAAAAGTTCACATTGAAAAATGTATATATGTAAGGGGCCACTCATCTTTTGCTGGTAAAATGGCAAACTTCTACAAACACTGTATATAGCATTGTCAATTCCAAGGGAAGCTGGGAATCAATTTTCCTAATTGTTCAGCTGTATTACTGTTGGGTCCATACCGAAAGGACTCTATATCCCACTAATGAGACACTGGTACAACCATGCTAAATTCTGTTCTATTCATAAAAGCCTGGAGTTTTAAATAGCCTATATGTCTATCAATAGATGAGTAAATGAGAAATATATGATATATTTACACTAGCAAATATTTCTTAACTTTTAAGTGAATAAGAGTTTAAGAAATAGATAGAGCTAGAACGTTATCTTAAGTGAGAAAACTCAGATTCATAAAAACCTATATATAGCATATTCATATATATGTTATGTTAAATATTAAGAAATTGATAAGTGGGCTATAATCCATATAATCTCAGAGATAATGTATATAGTAGTAGTTCTTAACCTCCCTCATGCTGTGACTCTTTAATAAATGTCCAGGTTATGGAAACAACTAAAATATGATATTTTTGCTACTTCATAACTGTAATTTTGTTACTATTATGAATCATAATGCAGATAATTTTCAAGACTGAAATTTGTCAAGGGAGACATGTTGTACAGATTAAGACCTATTACATACCAAGGGAATGGTGGAATCTATAATAAATATCTGTGAAACTCAACATATAAGGCACATACTGAGAAAATCCTATTTTGAAAAAAGAATGGGTGCTCTCTATTTCTCTATCTAAAGGCCATATGAATACATGATTGCATTAAAATTCTATCAGGAAAATAAAGCATAAGAGATCACAAGATACACCACACTGACCAAGGTTCCCATCACATTGTCTGAACCCCATAGAGATTCCACCCAGCAAAGCTACAGTGAGGGAAAGCTTCTAAAAGCCTGTTCTTTGACCAGCTAGTATGTTAATCAGAGATTCTCCAGACAGAAATTAGGAGCAAAGGGAAATCAAAGGGATACAAATTAGAATGAAGAATAAAAATATCATTATTTGCAGATCACATGACTGTATACTTAAGTGACACCAAATTTCCACCAGAGAACATTTACAACTAATAAACAACTTCAGCAAAGTGGCTGGAAATAAAATTAACACACACACACACACACACACACACACACACACACACACACACACACAAAAGAAATTAGGGAAAAGATACCCTTCACAATAGTCACAAACAGTATGAAATACCTTGGTGTGACCCTAAGAAAGTTAAGGATATGTATGACAAGAACTTCAAATCTCTGAAGAAGAAAATTGAAGAAAATGTCAGAAAATGGGAAGATCCCACATGCTCATGGATTGGAGGGATCAACATTGTAAAAATGGCCATCTTACCAAAAGCAATCTACAGATTCAATGCAATCCCCATCAAAATTCCAACTCAGTTCTTCATATAGGTTAAAAGAGCAATTTGCAGATTCATCTAGAATAACAAATAACCTAAAATAGCTAAATTTATTCTCACCAACAAGAAATCATCTGAGGGATTCACCATCGCTTACCTCAAGCTATATTACAAAAAAAAAAAAAAAAAAAAGTGTTAAAAATGCATGGTAATGGTACAGAGATAGGCAGGTAGATCAATGGAACAGAATAGAAAGTACAGAAATTAACTCTCACTCATATGGTCATTTGATCATTGACAAAGGAGCTGACCACATTCAATGGAAAAAGAACCTATTCAACAAATGGTGTTTGGCTCAACTGGCACTCAACATGCAGAAGAATGAAAATATACCCTTTCTTATATCCTTGTACCAAGCTCAAGTATTAAAGTTCCCCACATTAAACCAGGTACACTAAAACTATTAGAAGAGAAAGTGGGAAAAAACCTTACAAAACATAGGCACAGGGGAAAATTTCCTGAAGAGAACACCAATGACATGTGCTCTAAGACCAAGGATCAAGAAATGTGACATAATGAGAATGCAAAGTTTCTGTAAGGCTAAGGACACTGTCAAGAAAACAAAATGGTAGCCAAAAGATTGGAAAAAGATTTTTTACCAATCCCACATCTGATAGAAGCCTAATATCCAATATATACAAAAAAACTCAAGAAGTTAGACTCCAGAGACTCAAATAAACTATTAAAAAAATGGGATACAGAGCTAAACAAAAATTCTCAATTGAGGAATATCAAATGGCTGAGAAGCATTTAAGGAAATGCTCAACATGAGGTAAATGCAAATCAAAACAATCCTGAGTTTCCACCTCACACTAATCAGAATGTCTAAGATCAAAAACTCAGATGAAAACTAATTCTGGAGAGGATGCAGAGAAAAAGGAACACTTCTCCACTGTTGGTGGGTTTGTAAGCTGTTACAAGGATTCTGGAAATCAGTCTAGCGGTTCCTCAGAAAATCAGACATAGTCCTATCTGAAGACTCAGTTATTCTACTTCTGGGCATACACCCCAGAGATACTCCAACATAAAATATGGACTCATGCTCTACAGTGTTCTAAGAAGCCTTACTTATAATAGCCGGAAGCTGGAAAGAACCAAGATGTCCTTCAGTAGATGAATGGATACAAAATTTGTGGTATATTTACACAATGGAGTACTTTTCGGCTACTAGAAACAATGATTTTATGAAATTTCTTGGAAAATGGATATATCTAGAGAATAACATCCTGAGTCAGGTAACCCAATCACAAAAGAATAGAAATAATATGCAGTCACTGATAATTGGATACTAGCCCCAGACAGCTCTGAATACCCCAGAAACAACTCACAGATCATATGATCCACAAAAAAAATAAATAAATAAATAAAAAAATAAAAAAAAAATAAAAAACAAACAAAAAAAAGGCCAAGAAGTGGTAGCCTCATTCCTTCTTAGAAAAAAATGTGTATAGCACCAACTCAGAGTATGGTACATCTAGACATTAAAAAAAATAATAATTCAAGAACTAAAAATGTAACCTTGTTGCAATTCTTGGTATTAAAAATCATTATGCTTAATCTTTCCACACTACTAAAACTTTGATTATTTCCATGTTAGGCTTTGTTTTACATGTGTTTTATGCTCATTGTAACTAGTAAGATTTCAATGTATACTATCAAACCTTTAAAAAAATCAAGTAGTGACCAAATTATATGCATATATAGTCTTTTGCAAAGTGCTTTAAAAATCTGTACATTCATCTTTCTTTAAAAAAAAAAAAGATGTTTAAATGAAAGAAAGAAATCCTCCAGACAACAAACTCCCAGCACTTCCAAGGACTTTAGCATGGCTTGAAAATTGACATATTTGAAATGACATTCATCTGCTCTCCTGCTCCCTAGTCTACATTCAACACTACCCTTAGCTCCATGATCTCCATTATCTCAGTAGTCCAGTACTTTACCTTGCTTGTAGTTCAGATTAATTCTGGTTTATACCAATCTTGTGTCACTGTCACTTGATTATATAACCACAATACCAGAAGCTCAATCAGGATGTTACTTAAGTTGTTTTTGTTTTTGTGTTTATTTTCATCCCAGCCAACTTCTCTTTGTGCCTCTCAGTAAAATGTGTTGGAAATTCCTTAAACTCAACTTGGACCTATTTAATCCCTGTTACACATTTTGAACACCACATTTATACATGGATATGTATACATTATAATACATCAGGTGTGACTAAGTGCTAAAAAAAACAACAGCAACAACAAAATAGCTCTTGTTCATATCAGCCAGCTATAAAGAAAGTAGGACTAGTGGGAATATTGCTGCCAACAAAGCTGTCATATCTGTTAATTTATTAATATATTGATATTAACTAAAGGCTAGTACAATGGTGAATCATAAATGTGTTAATCCTTGGTTCTGAACTAGTGTCTTAAATAGGGGAGGCCTGGAAATTAGTATACTATGTAGACCAGAACCAAAAACAGTTCTTCCCCAAACCAGAAAGAATAGAAGCCACAATGAAAAGACTAGCACATTTTTAATGCTAGATACTTTTAGCAAAAGCTATTTGAGAAGAAAATGCCTTATTCACATATAGTTCCATTATTCTTTTGCATTTTCTGTGGCTTTCTTAGCTAAAGATAGTTTTTTACTAAATTCAAGTCTAGCTGATAGCAGTAAATTACAGCTCAAGAAATGAATGTTATTGCTACCATTCTCTTTTTCCACTATTATTTTTTTTTAAATCACTTTGAAAAAAAAAATAAATGCATGATTGACAGCTACCAGAGTTCAGGATACCTGTGGTTTCTGTCATCAGTCAATGATTTCAGAGTTCTCAAAAGAGAAGTTTTCTTTGTTGCATTTGGTCATTCTTTGACACAGGTTCATTCCCTCCATATGTAGATGATAATTTAAATCCCTCTAAATGGGGGCAAATCTATTGAAACTTTATGGAAAATAATTTGTGAGTTCACTAAGCCTGTTTTTTTTGTTGTTTTGTTATTTTTTTCATTTATATTCTAGCCTTGGTGATTATCACTACCACAGCAAAAAGTGTGTTTATGAAAGAGTTGATTGTTGGACGAGTATTGCTTATTTCACAGTAATTCTAGGAGCTTGTGATGCAAAATGAGATCTTTGTTTTAGATCTTCCACTATAATAAGGAAAGATGGACGGTGGATGTAAAAAATAAATAGGTTGTCTATGTGTGAATAATATAAACAGTACTGATTAGAAAAATACTTACATCAGAAATAAGAGAGGAATGGATTTTTGTGTGCAAAGATTGAATGTGCATACAGATTAATGATAAATATAAAGTTGAAGATAGTGAGTAAGCCAATCTAAATTACACCTACTAAAAGATGTTAACAGAAGAATAACAACCCCTCGAAAATTAGGCAAAGTATTCATTCAATGTACCTGAGAATCTGACTTCATAAACCATTTTAACATTTTGTTATTTGATGCAGTCAAAAATCATGCCATTGGTTATGATTTCCATGGGAAATTCTAGCATAAGTCTTCTGTGTTGAATACTTGTTTTGCATCTGATGGTACTGCAATGGGAGAGTTCTCAAAATGTTTAAAACCAGACCTATGTAAAAGGAGATCACTACAAATATCAAGAGGCTGCTTTTTTTTAAAGCTTCTTCCTGTATTCCTCCTTTCCCGTTATTCTGCTGAAGTGATGAAATCCCTCCATTATGTGCCCTTGCATGGTCTTCTTCCTTAGAATGAGTTCAGAAGCAAATGTCAGTAGACTATAGGTTGAAATCCCTGAAACTGTGAGTTAAAGCAGATAGCTACTCCCTTATATTGTTTCCTTTTTTTTCAAATATTTAGTCACCACCATGTAAAGTAAGATCAACATTATTACCAGGCTCATTTTAAACACTCACAGGAACATCTCATCCATATCTGGAATGAGAAATGAATTTTACAGTCAGGAATATTTCCTTAATACATTTTGATATTGTAAAAACAGGGACCAAATCTTAATTAGAAAATATGAGTTGGACAACATCCTTAAAACACATAACATGAAAAATTTAAACACACCACTTTATGTATATAGGCAGCTAACAAATAAAACAAGAAAAAAATCAAAGGAGCACTCCTTTTTCTTATCTTCTATACATCCCTGCCTACATTCCCTTTTGTGTTTTGTGTGTGTGTGTGTGTGTGTGTGTGTGTGTTTGTATTTGTGTGTGTTTGTGTGTGTGTATGTATGCATGTATATATATATATATATATATATATATATATATATATATATATATGTACATATATGCATTATATATCTACTATAAAATTGTGTATGTGTGGAATTCAAAAGTCAGCTTGCAAAAGTTGGCTCTATTCTTAACACCATATTATTCCCCAAAATTGAATTTCTGTTGACATGCTTGAATCAGCTGTCCTTTCAACAAAGTCATACTTCCTAGTCCTGACAGTTTTCTTAATTGTAAATTTTTTTACTCAATTTCTAATATTTGCCTTCAAAATATATTTTAAGATGTTGAGTGATGAACTCAGGTGAAAAAGAACTTGATACACAATAATTAGGCACAGAATTCATACCCAAGCATCTACATGACAGCCCAGAATATGCGTGTATGCTTGTGATTTTGGCATGGGACACATAGGGAAAGCTGGATCCCTAGAGACCATCATCCAGTCAGTATACTAAAATTGATTAGATTCAGGATAGGAGAAGAAATTTTTTTTCTCAAAAATTAAGTTGCCCAAAAATTGAGGAAGACACCCAACTCTAACTTCTGTCTTTTATATGCACAGACAACATATGTATTTACATTTTCCTGCACATATGTATATACCCACAAAGATATGTGTGTTATCAAATATGTTGGCAATTAAATAACCATATGCTTACATTTTTATGATGATTTTAACCATCATCAATCTTATCTTTTAAGTTACTCTGAGTTTGAAATTTCACTGTCACTAACTACTACCACCAAACTGAGATTTAATTTAAACTATATATTTGTCTTCTATTAACCACATGTTATATAAACAGACAGCAAAGATAAAATAAAAATTTTACTTTAGAATAGATAAGAGAATTGCTTATTCTGAAGCATATGTGAGGTACTACAACTCAGATCAGAGCTTTGGTTTATATTCAATGGCATACCCCATCATAAAGAATTTTCTTAAATGTCTATATCCAAAGACCAAAGTCATAGAGCAATATATGTGGCAGGCATATTATTGGGGCATTAAAGAGCTGTTTTGTATTAAAAATAAAATTTAAATAATAATATACACCACAAAATTTATTAATATACATTTATTTTCAAGTTCAGGGCACTGAACCTATTGGTTTCCATGTATGAGGAAAACATTATAGTTTGTTGCCAGATCTCTTGTAAAGCATATGTCTTGAGGGTTGCTGAGGGCTAAAGCCATGATAAAGTAATCTGTAGGATTATTGATTCAGATATGTTGACTACAGAAAAATCTCATTCCAAAAGAACATAATTGCATATGATGTCATTATTTCTTTAAAAGGTTACTCTAAGCTGCAATGCACTCATCTGCTAAATCGACAGTGGAGAAACACAAGGTATGCAGAAAATTATAAAGAGAAAGCTATAAAATAAGCAGATAAAGTCTTATAGCTACATGTTTTATTTAAAATAAATATATTCATTGAAATTTCTATACTTTTGAGAATTTTTCTATACATGTACCTTGAAGTATAACCATATCTGCCCCCATTATAGCTTTCAAACACTACCCTATCTACCAAGTTTTTTTTTTCCAATCCAACTTCATGTCTGTTTTATAACTCAATTAGTCCAGTTAGGGCTGCCCATTTCTGTTTAAGTGTGATTTGACTTATTGGAGCATTGAAATTTATTCAGTGGTCTTCTGCTGCAAAAACTATCAAGTACAAATACATCCTAAGTTAGGGATAAGGTCTGGAGATCATCAGGCCTGTCAGTGTTGGAATTTTGATTGGCCTGAGCTTGTAAAGTCGGCACTAGAATGCCATATATATATATATATATATATATATATATATATATATATATATATATATATATGATGTCCTCTTTTGTATCATGAAATCAGGACTAAAATTCCCTAAAAATATTCATGGGAATAAAGCCCTGTTAACTTGTTATTTGATTAGTATTTACCAGAGGATTAATGTATAACCAGCAACTGTAGTTATTGCTCAAGAGAATGTACAAGTGCCCGGAACTCAAACACTGCATATATTCATTTCCCATGGAGTAAACACAGATTCTTCAGCCATGTGACACGGTACCTGAGAATTGTGCCCAGAGAGTTTCTCCACATGACTACACTGTGTGTCTCTTCAGAATGCACAAGGCACCTCAGAGCTTCAGGGTGCAAGCTTCTGTCTTAAAGGGCAAATTTATCTAGAAAAATCTCTTGATGGCAGAGTGTGTCCCTTCAGAGCAGAGCAGATATCATTGTGTCTGAAAAGAGCTGAGTGCTTGAAATTTTCTTTGAGTGGAGTGTTGAAATCATGCAAACTGGAATGGCAAATAAGGCAAAATGATTCTCCACATGTAGAAAAATCAGCAGAACCTTTCAAACACACCAGTTATGAAACAACTCAGCTGGGGATTTTTCAGAGCCTTAGGTTGCATTATTATTCCCAGTTCCACAGATGTGGATTTATTCCTGCTGCAATTCTCGAAAAACACAATGGGTCAGAACTGTGGCCAGTTGCATGGGCCCTGGTGGTTCCCATGCTCTTTGCTTTGAGTTTCAATTTAAAGAAGTATTGAGGCTCTTGCAGCCTTTCTGTAGAAATTCATTGGGAGGAAAGAGCAAAATAAAATTCACGATTTAAGTCCCAATACTCAGGATTATAGTACTTATTCACCAATATTTTTTAATTATTTCAAGATTATAGTAAAATTAAACTGTTTCGCCCTTATATTTTCTTTCCTCCAAATCTTCTCCTGAACAATTTCTTGCTATTCTTTTCTAACCACTGTCCATGTTTTGCATTAATTGTTGTTAGATATACACACAGACACAAACAGACACACACACACCCACACATAAACACACACACACACACACACATACACACACCACATACACACAGAGAATGTGTGTGTGCATGCGTGTGTGTTTGTGAGTGTATGTGTGTGTGTTCTTAATAAGTAAAACTTACTCAGTCTGTGGTCAATGTGTAATGTACTTATATGTATGTTTGTAGGGCCTACTATTTATCCTTGGGTAACCATTTGGTGTGCTCTTATCAACATCAGATCATTTTTTGTGTTCTCAGAACTTCTCTGTTGACTTTATTCCAGTATTAGGGTTGAGGTCTTCATAAGCCTTCTCTCTACACCATTAACACATTTGTTCGTATTATTCTTGTCAAACTAATGCATAACAGTCTTGCTTTTAGAAACCACTTTTCTGACTTTTTTTTTTTTGGAGACACAATCTTAAAACAAAATTTCTATTTTTGTTGTGTTCTTAGTGTTTTTCCTCCTCATCTTCCAAAATATTCCCTAAACCTTAGGAGATGGGGTTGTATTATAAATTTATCTCTTAAGACTTGGTTCCACAGTGCATTTTGATTCCTTGTTCTTTTCTGTAATGGTTTTTGTATGTTGCAAGAAGTTTCCTTGATGATTTGTATTATCTTCATCAGTCTGTATGACAAAAATAAATAGAATGTTTTAAGAGAATAGGCTCTTTCAATAAAGTGAAAGTTGTAGGTACTATTGGAAGAACTATTCCTTCACTAGTACTGAGTAGTGAGTAGTTTTTAGAACCAGGCAAGATTTCTCTCTTGTTGAATAGCTCTTAAGTATGTTAGAGAGCAGCTGGTTAATGCCAATGTGTGCATGCTGCTAATATATTCTTCAACTTACTGTACCATGCTGACTGTTGTTATGGTCCATAGTTTATATTGAGAGTAGAACTATTAGCTACACCCCTTCTTTGCAAGCTTTCTGGTGCTAAGAAAGCTATCCCTCAAGAGAAGGTCTTTCAATTCAGTTCCAGCTCTTTGGGCTTTAGACTATACAGACAAAAATTTGTGATAAATATAATAAATATAATTGTAAAGTCCAAAGTGATAATAATCAAAAGTATATATCAAAAGTATGGAAAAAGTTATTTCACAAACACACTCTGAAAATGACAATGTAGTCAAACTAAGTTGGAAATAGCAAAATTAGAGACTAACAAAATTTGACTATAATGTGGATAAATGTGTATTATTCGTAGGAACAGAAAATAAAAAAAAAATAACTGTAGAAAAATGGTAGTACTCATAAATTTGCGTGTCAACAAATTTTATATTATACCTATTTGTAACAGTATAACAAGAGTGTGAAAGCACCTCTATTATCCACAAATCATCACAGACAAGCATGTGTAAAATACCATATTTCATCAATATGCCTGAAGGGTTCTCATATAAGCCACAATACGAAAAACATTCAGGAACCATTCACGAAGTGAAACAGTCACAGAATAAAAAAAAATTGGCATTTTTTAAATTTAACACAAACTACTCAATATAGTAAAATTCATAAATTCATGTGCCATTAAACACATTAAACTTGGCTGCCAGGCAAGTAGAGAAAAGAGAAAGAAGAGAATCAGTGTATATTGATAACAAAATTTCAGTATTGAAGGATAAATTTTCTGGAATTTGATCATAGTGATATTTAAAAACCAGTGAGTGTACTTAATTTTAAAAAATGCATACTACAGACAAATCTATATAACAACAAATATTATAAACTCTATTCATTTTTAGAATAAAAATTTTAATGAAAAAAACTAAATAAAAGATTATGGGTAGGAATATTCATTTTTTTTTCAGGTATGGGTTTTTCAGAAGCCATGTTTGGGTTCAATGTGATCTCAGCAAATATTCTTACAAATTATTTTCGGAATATTAGACAATAGATACTAAAGTTTATGCAATAAATAAAAATAATTATATCTTTGAAGAAGCATACTGTTAAAGTAATATTGCTTTAATACAATAAACAGTATAACATAAGCTAACCAAGATGGCATATTAGAGTAAATAGACAAAATGTTATAATAGCTTAGAAATATTCATTCAAATATAATCAATTAATGTTTGACCAATTTTCAATAATAATAAGGTGGAAAATAGAAAGCAAATATTAATGAATGTTTCTGAAATAATGTGGTATCCAAGGGAAAGACTGACTCCAAAAATACACTCTAAGTCTTTCATAAAAGCTTATCACAAAATTGATCATGGAACTCAACCTCAAATCAGTGGTGCCTTCTTATTCCTAACAAAATTTAAAAATAGTGTCTATTTTCTTAATGATGTCTATTGCTTTTTTAAGAAATATATTATACCATGCAAATTTATAACACACAAGTAAAAATATATATATATATATATATATAAAGAAAATATCCCCCTTGCAGATATCTAATGGAGGAACTATCTTCAAGTACTTTATTCTTTGAAGCCCAGAATTTTCTTTCTTTAAGAAAAAAAACAAACTCTAGTTTTCATGAAGCTATTGCAAGTCTGCCATCTTAAGTAACGACTGGTACTGAAGTCCGCAGTGCTCTCCTTGCTGCGTTAGCACTGCCTGTGCTACTCTGAAAGGCTCTTCTGTCATTCAGCATCTGAACTGGAACTTTTGTTCTCATTGGACCTAAGTAAAGTATACTAAGAGAATTTGAAACTATTCTTTCATCATTCAAATTAATTTTGTTTTAGCTCAGCTGCATTTAGAAAGCATCAAACATGTCATGTATGAAATGCTAAGTCAGTTTTATCAGAGGTTAAAATTCATGAACTACAGTAATAGAGAAAGTCTTGTGTTAAACTAAAACTTATATTCCTGGATCCCTTTGAAATGTATAAATATAAATATTTGGAGGCCCAAAAGTTTCTTTTTTTAAAGCAGTGTTAAGAAACTGGTAAAATAAGAATAAAATCTGCCCATCTGAATACGTAAAAAAAAAAAAAAAGTAAAATTCAAACCATAAAACCCCTAGATGGTAACAGGGGAAATAGAAAAAAAAAAGAAACATGATTTTTCTGATGGGTAATTAGATGTAACATTAATGACTCAGTGTGTGAATAAAAAATAACTGAACATTTTTTTTCTGTGATACTTTGTGAAGAGATGAAAAGACAAGCAGTAGCCTTGGAAAAATTTATTGAGGGTACCAAATTTGTTCAACATTCAGAGAGAACATCTGAGGGTTCTCAACAGTCAGCAAATAGGGACCAGCATTTGTTACTGGTAGAAATTCAAATGATACAGCTCCTCATAAGGCAATTTATGTTTTATTTAAAACTAAACATTGACTTAACATTTGACCCTACAAAAATTATTTTTACATTTGTAGGAATATATACTTACATGTGTACAAATATATACTTAAGGAAATTGAGATTTTCATGTCCATACAAATATTTATAGAAGACAGTACATACCTGAATAAATTCTCAAGCAATCATAATAGATATAAGAAATGAAACGTTAATACAATTGAATATAGTTTCACATTACAAAGAAATGAGCTAGAAACCTCTATGAATATGTGAACAAATCTTAATTTTATATTATGATCATAAGATTAAAATCCACAAAAGTCATGCACTGTGTGATTCAAACCATGCGACATCCTGGAAAAGCTAAACTATGAGAATCATGGAAAGAGCAGAGAGTGAGAGAGCTGGAAGAAGGGAAATGTAAAAGAGCAGACTGCACAGGATTTCTAGGATAGTGATAAAATTCTGAATGATACTGGGAAAAAAAGGTACTTATAATGGTAAGTATGTATTTAGACATTTGTCCAAAGTAATAAATTATGTGCCACCAAAATGGCCTAACGAAATTCTCAAGAAAATGGATGCATCTAGAGAATATCATCCTGAGTGAGATAACCCAGTCACAAAAGAACAGACATAAATGCAGTCACTGATAATGGGATACTAACCCCAGAAATCTCTGAACACCCCAGAAACAACCCACAGACTGTGTGAAGATCAAGAAAAAAAGAAAAAAAAAGAATATATTTTAATTAAAATAGAACTGCATCACATCCCCCTTTCCTTCCTACAGCCCCTCCCAGTTTCTCTCCTATCTCCTCAAATTAATAACCTCTTTTCCTATATTACTGTTACACATATACATATGTGTTTGTATATGTACCCAGAAATACTTAATTACAATGTTATTAAATGTATTTGTATACTTTTATGCTAAAATGCTTAAATATTTGTACATTTATCATTGTTTTTTAAAATAAAGGTTAAAAAAAAGTAAATTTTAGCTGTGGTCTAATTGACAATACTCTATCATTTAGGTCATAATGGTGATGAATCCCAAATTAATGGGAGGCTCTAAAGTGCTGGTGATATAAAGACTAAAATGAGGTAGTGGTGGAAAATGTGCCCTGTCTTTTTGTTTTTAGTTCCTTGTTATGAATTAGAATAATCTCTTTTTAAAGCATAAACGTACCAAGTGCCAAGGAAACTGGATGTTCTCAGGACTCAACAGGTACAATATTTGCCAAAATACTCAACAGAGTGGAGATAGAACCTGTAGAGACTACATCCAGTATATAGGCATGACTTCAAATTGAGGGATGAGGCCACAAAAACCCATTTTTTTTTACATCAGCATAAGAAAAATAATTTCATTGCTTACTGCTGAATGTTTTACTGCTTAGTAAGAATGTCTTTCCAGCTTCTGGCTACTATAAATAAGGTTTCTATGAACGTGGTAGAGCATGTGTCCATTTTATATATGAAAGAGACTTTTGGGTATGTATCCAGAAGTAAAATAGCTGGGTCTTCATGTAGTATTATGTCCAATTTTCTGATGAACTGACAAATTGATTTCCAGAGTGGTTGTATCAGCTTAAAATTCCACCAACAAAGGAGAAGTGCTCCTTTTTCTCCACATTCTCGCCAGCATCTGCTGTCACCTGCGTTTTTGATCTTAGTCATTGAAACTGGTTCAATGTGGAATCTCAGGGTTGTTTTGATTTGCATTTTCCTGACAACTTCATATGTTGAACATTCCTTTAGGTGCTTCTTGGCATTTGGTATTCCTCAGTTGAGAATTATCCTTCAACAAAGGAATGGCTACAGAAATTGTGGTACATTTACCCAATGGACTACTACTCAGCTATTAGACACAATGAAATTACAAAATTCCTAGGCAAATGGATGGATTTAGAAACTATTATCCTGAGTGAGGTAATCCAGTAACAAAAGAACATACATGGTATGCACTCACTGATAAGTGGATACTAGCCCCCCAAAACTCTGAATACCCAAGGAACAATTCACAGACATGATGAAGCTCAAAGAGAAGGAAGGCCAGAATGTGGATGCCACAGTCCTTATTAGAAAGGAGAAAAAGCACTCACTGGAGGAAATTATGGGACAAATAAAGGAACAAGAACTGAAGAAAAAATCTTTCAGAGACTGCCTCACCTGGGCATCCACCTCTTATGCAGCCACCAAACCCAAGCACTATTGCTGATGACAAGAAGTGCTCACTCAAAGGAAAAAGATATGGATGCCTCATCAGAGGCAATGCCAGTGTCATACAGATACAGTTGATGATGTTTACAGCTAACCAACAGACTGAACACAGGGACCCCAATGAAAGAGCTAGTGAAAAGACTGAAGTAGCAGAAAGAGTTTGCAACCTCATGGGAAGAGGAACATTATCAACCATCCAATTTCCCCAGATTTCCTATGGAACAAAAAATCAACCATTGAGCAAACTTGGAGATACGCATGGCTCCAATTTCATACGTATCTGAGAATAGGGTTATCTGGCATCAATGGGAGAAGAGGCCTTTGGTCCAGTGAAGGCACATTTTCCCAGTGTAGGGGAATGCCAAGGCACTGCAGTGGAGAGGGTGATTAGGAGAGGGAACACCTTCATAGAAGCAAGTGGAGGGGAAGAGGAGATTAGAGGGGGAAGGAGAAAACATTTGATATGTAAATACAGAGAATATCTAATAAAATAATTAATTTTTTTCTAGGTAAAACAGAAATGACATTGTTTTTAAAGATGCACTGACATGTTTTTGCCATTACTCTTTCTGTGCTCTACGGGTAACATACCTACAGGTTGCAGTAATTGGTTACACTTGAAGAAAGGTGTTTTATTACAGTGGTCAGTTTAAGAACCCAGATGTCCTTCAGTAGATCAATGGATACAAAAATTGTGGTACATTTACACAATGGAGTACTAATCAGCCATCAGAAACAATGACTTAACCAAATTCTTAAGAAAATGGTTACATCTAGAGAATATCATTCTGAGTGAGATAACCCAGTCACAAAAGAACAGACATAATATGCAGTCACTGATATTGGGATGCTAACCCCAGAGGCTCGGACTGCCCCTGAAACAACTCACAGACTGTGTGAAGTTCAAAAACAAAACAAAACAAAACAAAACAAAACAAACAAGCAAACCAAAAAGTCATGCTCAATCCTTACTCACCAATAAAACTTTGACTAATTATGGGTTACATCCTGTTTCACATGTACTTTTTGCTTATTGTAACTAGTAAGACCTTAATGCAGAGTGTCAAACCTTAAAAAAAAACAAAAACAATCTTTAAATTTTCTTTTCTTTTATCTTTGTTTTTTAAAATAAAGTTAAAAAAAGAAATTAAAAAAAAAGAACATCTTGAATTGTAGGAACATTTTGACAGTGTTTTATTTTGAGTTTAAAAACTACTGACACAGTAATTTGCACATAAATTTTAGACAAAAATATAGATGCATGAATATATAATGTATGCTCTGGAAATTTCAGTAGTTTGTGGCTATTTATTTAACCTTATTCTAAGCACAGCCTTAAGTTATGACTAAGTGAGTCAGATTTCTCTTTCTGATTTGGAGTTTGTTTTTCAATATCATCTTGGAGTCACAGTTGAAAGTCCCTTGCAGACTCTTGGTATCAAGTAGGATATGTTCCTAGGGTCCCGAGCCAAGATCCAAATGTTCATTTCTTTTATAAGTAATTGAAGGTAATTTTTGACTGTTTGGTAAATAAATACATATCAATTTGTTAAGTTTAGTTCTTACTCTTGGTTATAATTTCCTAGTGGCAGGAGAGAAAGATAATGTTGCTTCAGTGTGTTAAGGATGGCACCTTGAACTTAATTGTCAATGGGAATGTGGGTATTAAATGGCTTAATAAAAAAGTGAAAAACAGAATATGTTGAGAATGTAATATAATGGCATACACATTATGCACACAAACATGCATACCTTGAACATACACACATATTTTGTACACATTCACACCATTCATATATGTACAGCATACACACACACACACACACACACACACACACACACACAAACATACCATGTTCTCTCTCTCTCTCTCTCTCTCTCTCTCTCTCTCTCTCTCTCTCTCTCTCTATCTATCTCTATCTCTATCTCTCTCTCTCTCTAACAAAGTCTTTTGTAAATTGACTAAGAAGAAATTACTTCTTATAAAAATTGCTTCTTATTTAGCCTTATGTTTTGATGTGATTTACTCTTGTTTCCTTCAAAACAATATAATTGAAATTAAAATCAGAATAATTTTAAAAAAGGAAATTTATACATCTTATATACTTTTTTGATCAATGATCATTGAAAGTAGATCATTTTTGTAGATGATCCACACTGCACCATGTTCCCATACAATACTATAGAAATAGGAAAACAATATTTCAAACTGTGTTGGTGCAAGGATGTATGGCTCTTGGTTTCATGTCTTCAAAGTATACCAGGAGCTAAGGATGCATGCATCACAACTTTGAGACTCTGATTACTTGAAGTTGGTTCTGTTACTCATGCCTGTCATCAGTTCATTTCACTTTTTGGCATTTATTTTTATTGAATCTGTTGTAAATCATGACTTATTCGTCAAAAACATTATCCTCTTCATGAGCAAGAGAATCTGAAATCATTTCTTTCCTGGGAAACTGTCATGACATAACAACCTTACAAAAGTTAATTGCATCTTTCGGAGTAACCTATAAGCACCACGCGAGCTATTTGAAATCTGTGCTGATATTCACAGCTTCTCACTACATAAGCATAATTGTAAAGGCATTGTGCAAAGGGAGTGATATAGTCATCTCCAGATTTTAATGTTGTACAGCCCAGAAAAAAAGAAACAGACAGAAAACAACCAAGCCATAGAATTTCTATTTTATTATATTTCTATTTATTTAACTAAAATATGTGTAACATGTTTGCATGAATTCTGATGATCTATACAAATGAAAGGCTGGTCAGTGACTCGCAAACTATCCAAATGGAAGGAATACTTTTGTGAAATTTCAATTCTGCAGGTGATTATTTTTCAGAAGTAAAGTGATAAAACAGGAAAAGCATTAGAAATAGAAAAGCTCACTGATTATTCTTTAACTCAGACATAAAATCACTTTTCAGCAATCCAGTAAAATGTTGTAGTTATTTTGCTCTAACTTTCCTTCCTTCTGTAACATTCTCTGAATGTCTGATTTTTTTCAAAATCCATAGTAAGTATGGGTGTCAGGTAAGCTTGATGACAGTGTTGCTAACATGTATATAGTGAATTTATACACCTACTTATTTAAATGTTTCTTGGTATAGATCAGAGGGCTAAAAACTTATAATCATGTATTTTAGGATGTAATAAATTATTGCTTGATTAAAACAATTTTGAAAATATCTATTAATCTAATGTAAAAACTAGGACATATGAGAAAATGTTTTACTATAAACTGTTAGAAATTATGTCTATAAAATTCTCTAAAATAATTATTAATAATGCTTAAGGTTCTGACTGATAATTAAAGGTAAACATGTTTTAATACTCTGACTAAATATTTTGTAAATTGTCAATTACTCCATAAGAATAATTTCTAAAATCTTTTGAAAATTTGAACATTTAAATAGGTATACTTTAAATAGCTACATTGCATTTCCAAAAATAAAGTAGGGGCCTGAGGGCTGTGGTGTTATATTAATAAAAGAAGATAACTTTAAAATGGCAGCTGAAACCAAAATGAATTTGTATTTTTGAATTTTCAGTGTTCAGAATGCTAATGTTGAAAAATAAAATCCATAACTATATTAAGGTTAGCATACAAGAAAGTTATATTAAGAATAGACATTGTTGCTAAGTAACTTCAATTTCTAGAGAACCACAGGAAGTATTGTTGGATACAGTCCAGGATAACTTATAGATTTTATATATTATATGTAGTCATTGGAAAAAAGCTATTTAATATTGGATAAGATTTGCCAAAATAGTACAGTATTTTAAGTATATTTAACATAGAGCCATTTTTCTTGCAGTTAATAAGATTGCAGAGATAATTATCTGTTGAGTCCAGTTTTCCAATAAGAATAAAAGCCTTTATACCAAACATTAAAAAAAAAAACAAGCTATGTAGTTTTCTAACTAATTGCAACATTGTGTTTTAAACTCATTTGAAGTTGGGTGTAAGTCTTTAAAGCAAGCATAAGTCATTAGAAGTAGATAAATTCAAGAGGAGAATACAATGCTAAAGTTGTTAGTTTTCTACATTTTAATACAATTATTTCTATATCATTTTTATGTTTTTAAATTAAGACTAGAATTTTAAGGTATTTATTTAAGGAAACAGATGTATATAAATATGAAAGCTTCTACTGTATTTATTGATATCAATAGTTAAAAAGTAAATAAAACTTCTATTACCATAAAGATTCCCAAATGGTTACAGAATGCTTTCGTGTATTAAGGAATGGGCATACATGATATTTATGCCTAATGTAGTGAACTGTGACCTCAAGATATGTATAATCAACTAACCAAGAGCGTAAGTAAAAACCATGTTAATGCTTAAAATGTAGATTTTCACTGACATGGTCATGATTTGGGAGATCTACTACTTGTCACAAGATGGGTATGGAATATTGTATGAGCATATTGAGTGAGAGACTCATGTTTCTTGTCCTATTTAAGAAGATATTTACTATATCCTGAAAGTAACTGGCAAATGAAAAAGAATTTTGGGTGGAAGAAAATTGTTTATATTGAATATTTAGTTAATTTACCAATTGATTAATTGAACTATAAGATTTAAAATTGCTAATTATGAATTTGTCACATTGATTTCACTTCATTAATTATCTGTATTTAGATTCATGAAGAGCCTTGTATAGCATAGAACTTAAAATTGAAGGCAAATAAACTTCCCCTGAATTTTAAAATAGTAAAAGTGATCATTTTCATGTCACAGTCATCATTTAAGCTCCTATGATTTTCATGCTAACTGTATACAAATTAGATCTAAGAATTTGACCTTGGAACGAAAACGATGACACAAGAAAATATTTTTTTTTTTTTTTCTATTTAGCACTTTCTTTACCTAACCCTTATTCTCTGAGGAAAAAGGACTAAATTTATGGCAGAGAACTGCCCTCCTGAGTAGGGCCAGTAAGAGATGATCAAAGCAAGAAAGGTCCAAATGGCTCCCCTATCCCTAAGTGTATCATCAAGTTGGTCATGGCTCTAAGCAATTTGTGTTTTCGTCTTGCCAAGTGTCAGGGAGTTCTCATTTCAGCCATTTTGAAAATTTATGTAATGGTAAGAAAATAATAAAAGTTTTTCTTTAATTTGTATAGATAGTAAATAATTTATTGTAAAGTAGTAAAAGTTGGGTCTTAATTTTCAGGTTTTTATATAAAATGCAATTCATTCACATGTAAATATTTTGCCAAAATTTAAGCCTCAATGTGCTGATGATGGATGTCTGTTTTTGAGAAACGGGCACTATATAAGATAGTTATGGCTATATTGTTACTCAGGGTTTGATTCTGGTTATTTCTATAGTTTAATATTTTGTAATACCAAGTAATATTAAAAAACTTTATAAACTATTTACTATTGGTGGCATAAGCTGAAAATGAGACATAACAGACAAAAATGAGAATCATTCACAAATCTGTACAATTGATACATTTTGTAGTATTAGTAACGTCTACAGTATATAAGTGTAAAATATATTTTGATAATTGGTCCTGACAAGAGCTACTGAATGTCTTTGAACTATTTTCCTGTCAGCTGTCTAAATGATGGCAAGTAATCCAGCTCACTATGGTACTCAAAGGGTAATGTTCTCTGACATAGAAACGGAGGTGTTAAAATGAAATACAATATACTGTTCTAAATTTTCAATTTCAAGCTAGTATTTAACCAGAATATTAAAAGCCAGAAAGGCTTGAAAGATGTGGTTTGTCACAGAGAATACAGTCTTCTGAAATTGTTGTTCTTAAGCTGGATGAAGAGCAAAGACCATGCCTCTCAAGGATATTTATGATAATGAATGCCAGTAAGTAAACATTTCAAACAGTTGTCCAAAGTGAAAAAATAAAAGTTTCTATGCAAACTTTGCAAATTATAATGCAAAAATTAAGTTTAGAACTAGTGAATAGAAACATTCATGGCTCTTGGTAAGTGATAAGTGCATGGTCTTCTGATGACATCAATAATTAAAATCTGTCCTGGAGAAGGAAATCTGCATTTTCTAAAATTACCAAAATAATTTTACATAATTATTTTATAAATCTGTATACATAAGATATTATAAATGTTGAGTCCTCTGGTATTTTTAATGAATTCAAAGAAAAACTGATTTATTCCACAGAGTACTGCAGGATAGATAAAGACAAAACAAGACAACCAACCAACCAAACAGATAAAAACTATGCTTTTCTATTCCTGAGCAAGACAAATCTATTGCCCCAATAACAAGTCAGGGCTGGATATAAAAGGCCACATCAGGCACTTCCCCAGCTGCTCTACAAATGTGTCATACTGTGGTCACAACAAATAGAGTTCTAACTACCATAGTAACACATGTGGTCAAAGTATGAATATCAGAAGAATCAAGCAACCCCATAAATATAGACAAAAAGATCCCCTTGTAAAAATATAGAAATACCATGGAAAGTCAGACAATATCATTTACAAAAGTAAATGTTACATTAGTTGTTCCCAATGAGAGCAATTTACATGATACTCGTGACTATGAAAAATTATAAATATTATTTAACATTATATTTGAATCCAAGTTACTCAGAGAACATAAATGAGACTAAAAGTAAGTCACAAATCTAAAAATGTTTAATCAAATAAGTAAAACAATACAGGATATTATTGATAATAATATTTAATTAAGGCAAATCCTGAAAAACAACTGTTATAAAAATTGAAATTAGTAATTCAATTATTCTAAGTAAAAAGCTTAAGAGAGATTCTCTCCAATAGAATGGATTAAATAGAAGACAGCACACCAGGGCATTATAAAAAGGGAAAATTAGATCACACTGATTAAAGCAAACAAACAAAAACCATGCCAGGGAGCAAAGAAACTGGGATATTACATACAGGTGAACCTATGAATCATAGATATAGGAGAAAGTAAAATAATACTGCTCAAATATCACAGAAAATATTTTCAATAGCATTACAGAAGAAATGTACATTTCAAATCCTGAGAAAGCATTGTCCATTCAAAGCAAGAGGCATATGGAAGCTAAATAGGCAGATTTGAAAAGAAAATTTCCAAGTCATTTAATAGTCAATCCACTAAAGGGCAAGAACCAACAGAGTATCAAAATCTAAAATAAAAAAGAACATAGTCAGATGTAAAGTGGATCTTTAAGAATAACAGATAAATTTTCATGGGAAACTTTGTTAATTAGAAGTGTTTTGACTAATGTACTTACTACATGATATACTACAGAAAGTCTACAGATGCTAAATCAGATTAATATACTCAGCAAAACTATTAGGCAAATTGAAGACAAAAAAAAAGTCAATGTTAAAAGAAAAAAAAAATTCAACACCAAGACAGAGAAGACACTGGAGGAAATAACTTATGGAAGCTATAAGCATATTTAAGAAGCATCACAGGTAAATCCAAGGCAATACTAATAATATAGGTTTATCAATCGAACACGGGGTATGAGAAAATGAAATCGAACTGAATCATGTGTCCTGAGATTTGAAATTGAATCAAGAGAGTAGAGAACTTGGGGCAAGATCTCACACAGTTATGCTTAAGTCCCGACATGCTAGTATAAGACTTTAATCCCAGAAGGCAAAGACAAAACAATCTCTGAGTTCAAGGTCAGTCTAGAACAGAACAAATTTTAGGTGAAGAAAAACTCAAATTCAGGCTTGGAAGGCCACACCTTTATTCCCAGTGATTTGAAGAGAGGCATGTAGAATCTCTGAGTTTGAGATAAATCTACAGAGAAAGTTCTAAAAAAGCCAAACTTAGACAGACAGGGTAATGGAAAACAGAAAATTGATAATAGAGTAATGGGATCCATGTTCCAGTTCCAGCAAGCGCCAGAACACAGAAGCTTCAGTCATGTGTCTCTGGCTTTACAATGAAAAATTGAAGGAACTACTAGGACAATTGATGCTGGTTAGCTGGAACTAAGAAATTAGTGTTGAATAAGAAGAGACCATAAAGAAGCTGTAAGCCAAAAATAGCCAAGGTTATATCTTCTGCTGCAGCTGGATTTTGTAATATGTAATATGTAAGAGTCACCCAGTTAGTACTGGTTTAGAAGTCATGAAGAGGCCATGAAGAACAACTGGTTCTGTGAGAGGCCGTGCAAGGTGATTGTTGAAGGTGTAGCCATCAGTTGTAATTGACAGCAAGGACTGGGGGATCATGCAAAGAATTTGAGACTTGGCACTATGAAGAGAGCCTCTGAGAGACTATTGGTGAAGCCCAGTTGGAGCAGAAGTCCACAGTATATTGGAGATGTCATTACCATGGAAAAATAACCAAGAACAGCAGTAGCACCTGAGGGGAAATGGCCTGAGCTTAGAGTTCTACAGAGGGAAGAGATGGAGATGTGACACCAGCCATTTGGAGGAGCCCAGGAGATCATGTGTGGATCAAAGACATTGAAGCAAGAAGTTATAACATTGAAGTTTTCTTGGAGACCCCAAGTTGTTTGATAGGCCAGAGCTATGGACTGTCTGTAGAAGAAAACTGCTAACAGAGAATGGAACCAGCTCCAGAGGAAAAAGTTTGTTGCAATCTACAAAGATGAAAACAGAGTTGAAGATCCAAAGACTTCAATGATGTTTTGACATCAGACATGGAGATTCAGAATTTGGAGTTTGCTCAACTGATTTCCTGTCTGGCAATGGGGATTACAGTTAAGTGATTGAATGAATCTCAGAATAAATTTTGAACTTTGGACTTTTAACATTGTGGAGGCTGCTATAGACTGGAACATGGGCCCTCATACTCTCTTACCAGTTTTCTGTTTTCCAAATTTCTGTCTGCCTAAGCTTGGCTTTCCTTGAGACTTTAGAAGTAGGACCAAAAGCAAATTTTATTAGACTATGGGTAGGTCTGTACCCTATAGAACTAGTATTTGAATTAGCTTATAGTGGCCAGGAATGTGATTGTTTATACATTCTTGGCTCAGGTAGTGGCAGGATTAGAAAATGTAACCTTTTTTTGAACAGGTGGGTCACTGTGGGCATGGGCTTAAGGCCTTCACTCTAGCTACCCAAACTACTAGCTGCCTTCAACTGAAAATGTAGAACACTCAGTTATACCTGCATCATGCCTATGTAGATACTGCCATCCTTCCACCTTGAGGATAATAAACTGAACCTCTGAACCTATAAGGCAGCTCCAATTAAATGTTGCCATTTTAAAGATTTGTCTTGGTCATGCCATCTTTTCACAGCATTAAAACCCTAACTAAGACAGCCTCCCTGCACATATCTAGAATATGTAAGGCTATGTCTTCATGTGGGTCTTGAAAACTAGCACAAGGGGCTATCCTGAAAGCTGCTGTTTATCCATGGGATATATTCTTCTAGATTGGCTGCATTGGCTGGCCTCAGTGGGAGAGGAAGGACCTAGCTTTGAAGAATACTTTCAGTGCCAGGTTGCAGAGATAGGCCAGGGGACACCCACATGCTCAGAGGAGAAGGGCATTCATGTATGAGAGGATGATTTCTCTGGAGATGCATTGGAGGAGGTCATTGAATGGGATATAAATAGAGTAATAAAAAACTGAAATTTACATTAAATAAATAAAAAATTGCATTCATCACAGTATCTCTTCACAGCAATGGAATCTGTAAGATACAAAGTAAAGCAGATAACAACACACAATGTGCCAAGAGACAATTTCAATGATTCGTGCCCAAGCCAAAAAGAAGGTGTCTGTTTTGGTGTGTGTTTAAAGAAAAAAAAAAACACAAAATATATTGATTATCATAAGAAATAAGAATCAGCTTCATGTTATTTAAACAATACTTTAAAAAAATTCTTCAGAGTTTAAAATGAATATATGTGATTAAGACATCAAAATTTTAAGATAATTATCCAAATACACAGCCAGGAGTAGATCAATGGGCATTATGAAAGCATGGAAAAACCATGCCACTCGTCTACAACACTGCAGAAGCAAAAAGGCTCAACCGGTATGCATATATTCTCGACTTTTATCCCCAATACCATTTTTGGGAAAACATAATCAGAAGACTCCTGACATGACAAGTATGTGGCACTAAGAAAAATTCTGAAGAAAACAGAATTAAAGTCTACAAAGCTCAGAGCATGGGAGGCTTGATATTAGGGGTGGTAAGTAAACAAACAAAAAATACCATATCATTGTCACAATCACCATTACACACGTCAGGTAGAATCAATGCATCAGTAAAAGAATGACAAGAGCATTGTAACTTACAAAACAACAATTCATAAACATTAATAATGAAGGATTATAAGTACAATATAAAAATTTACGAAGAATATGTACAAACTATGCAAGTAAAATAAGAAAACACCTAAAGATTTTCTGCTCAAACTAATCAATATTCAATACACTCAAATTAAAGTTTTACTCATGAACATTCCTCACCTAACCAGTAAACATAAAACAATGGGCACACTGTCTGGACAAGCTTATGATGTATTGACTTATTTACACATGGGTGGGTGAGTAAATTGATATAGGCCCTGTGCATGACAATTTTATAGCTCCAGTGCCCTCTGTTTAATGTAATTAATTTTGCAGATATAAATTTACACACAAGAAATGACATATATAATTATCATGTGTGCTAGTATTTATACATTAAAACATATTAGAATATATTAATTGAATGTATAGTGTATCTGCAGCATGGCTGTCTAGCAAACTTTAATGTACATCTAAAGCAAATACAGTTCATGTTGAACAAACTTCTGAAAAACTATATGAATATATATATATATATATATATATATATATATATATATATATTAATTTGCAAAATTTGTACTTTGAAAATAATCGTTACCCATTAACTTATAGTATAAATTCTGAAATATTAGACATGTTGGCCTTAATATACTCATTCATAACAAAATAAAAGCAGGACTATTTTCTTCTAAATTCTATTTTGGTAAAACTGCTACTACTTAACACATCAGTGAAAAATACAGGATTTCACTAGTTGAAGATCGGTTCCTTTGTTGCTTTATTTTGATTCATTTTTTGCTACAAATCTCAGTAATACATTAACATAACACTTAAGTTTTGTTTTAAATTCTTTTTTAAACCTTTTCTGTGTGTATGTGTGGATATATCCATGTGAGTTCTATGCCTGAAAATTTATGAGGTAGGCATTGCTTACTGAGGTATGGGAGTTACAAATAGATGTGGGCGAATCAATGAGAATGCTAAAAACTAAACTTTCTTCATTCGCAAGAACAGTATGTTCCATTAACCTTCGGGAAATCTTATAATTATGTCAAGCTATAAATAAATACCATTATAGAAGAACAAAACACTAAACAGAATAATTTCTGTATATCTCATTGCCAAAATATTAATACGCATGAAGATGCCCATATCAGGATAACTATATCATATAAATAATATTGGATTTATTAATTGCTTTCAGAATTTATAAATATTTTGTACTTACATATATATGTGGGTGTCAGTGTGTATAATCCAGAATAATTTAACATTTACAGGATCCTTAACACTTTTTTTAAAGTGAAAATTAGGAAAATTTTATTTGATCTGACAGACTTACAAAACAAATGTTAAACAAAATTATTGCTTCTTCAGGAGCACTCCTGCCAATGGAAACTTAAATATCTGAATTGTGAGATTCTTGAAATTTCTGTGGACCAAATGTTTTCTAATAAAGAGGAAAAGAAAGACTGAAATTCCAGAGAGTAAGTTTTCTATAAGTTTCTTTCTTTTTTTTTTTTTTTGATTTTTTTAACAACTTTATTTTAGAAAACAAAGATAAATGTACAAATTTTAAGCATTTTGCATAAAAGTATATGAAGACATTTTTGTCAGTGCTTGTGTTTTTTTTTTTTTTAATGTTTGATAGTGTGCATTAAGATCTTACCAGTTACAATGGGCATATAGTACATGTAAAAACAGGTTATAACTTAAAACAGTTTGTTTTGTATCTTGAGTTAGCCACAAATGTACATATAAAGGATTCAAAACTAGAATATGCATTTGATCAATTACTTCTATATAAAATTTTTAGTATTTCAATTCTTTTTTTTTTTTTTTTATTAAGAACAAAATTTAACAATTTAACTGGCTGGCTTACTGGCTCTGAGGATCAGTTTTTTTTTTTTTTTTTTGTTTTGTTTTCTTTTCTTTTTTTCTTGAACTTCACACAGTCTGTGAGTCATTTCTGGGGCATTCCGAGCCTCTGGGGTTAGCATCCCACTATCAGTGACTGCATATTATGTCTGTTCTTTTGTGACTGGGTTATCTCACTCAGGATGATATTCTATAGATGCAGCCATTTTCTTAAGAATTTGGTTAAGTCATTGTTTCTGGTGGCTGAGTAGTATTCCCTTGTGTAAATGTACCACAATTTTTGTATCCATTCATCTACTGAAGGACATCTAGGTTCTTTCCAGTTTCTAGCTATTATAAATAGAGCTGCTATGAACGTTGTGGTGCATGTATCTTGGATGTATGTTGGAGCATCACTGGGGTAAATGCCCAGAAGTGGAATAACTGGGTCTTCAGTTAGTACTATGTCCATTTTTCTTAGGACACACCAGACTGATTTCCACAGTGGTTGTATCAGTTTACAACCCCACCAAATGTGGAGAAGTGTTCCTCTTTATCCACATCCTCACCAGCATTTGTTGTCATCTGAATTTTGGATCTTGGCCAATCTGACTGGTGTGAGGTAGAATCTCATTGTATTTTTGATTTGCATTTCGCTGATGGCTAAGGATGCCGAGCACTTCATCTGATGTTTCTCAGCCATTCGATAACCCTCAATTGAAAATGTTTTGTTTAGCTCTGTACCCCATTTTTAATAGGGTTGTTTGATTCTCTGGTGTCTATCTTTTTGAGTTCATTGTATACCGTGGATATTAGACCTCTATCTGATGTGGAGTTGGTAAAGATCTTTTCCCAATCTGTTGGCTGCCGTTTTGTTTTCTTGACAATGTCCTTCGCCTTACAGAAACTTTGCTCTCATTAAGTCCCATTTGTCAATCTTTGACCTTAGAGCTTGAGCCATTGGTGTTTTGTTCAGAAAATTTTTTCCTGTGCCTATGTGTTCTAAGGTTTTCCCTAAATTCTCATCTAATAGTTTCAGTGTACCTAGTTTAATGTGGAAATCTTTAATCCACTTACACTTGAGCTTTGTACAAGGAGATAAGAAAGGGTCTATTTTCATTCTTCTGCCAGTTGGACCAGCACCATTTGTTTAATAGGCTGTCCTTTTTCCCTTGAATATTTATGGCTCCTTTGTCAAAAATCAGGTGACCATAAAAGTGAGGGCTCATTTCTGCATCTTCTATTCTATTCCATTGATCCACATGCCTATTTCTGTACCAGTACCATGCAGTTTTCAGTGCAATTGCCTTGTAATATAGCTTGAGTGCAGTGAAAGTGATTACCTCTGATGTTTTCTTGTTGTTGAGGATAGATTTCGCTGTCTAGTTCTTTTGTTATTCTATATAAAATTGTTCATTGATCTTTCCAACTCAGT
The DNA here is from genome assembly GCF_963924665.1 of Micromys minutus. Classification (NCBI taxonomy): domain Eukaryota; kingdom Metazoa; phylum Chordata; class Mammalia; order Rodentia; family Muridae; genus Micromys; species Micromys minutus. Next base: position 38,690,725 of record NC_137969.1, read on the forward strand.
GAAGAACTGGGTTGGAATTTTAATTGGTATTGCATTGAAACTGTAGATTGCTTTTGGTAGGAAGGCCATTTATAAAATTTTGATCTTTTCAATCCATGAGCATGGGAGATTTTTCCACTTTCTGAGATCTTCCTTGATTTCCTTCTTTAAAGGTTTGAAGTTGTTGTCATACAGGTCTTTCACTTGCTTAGTTAGAGTCACACCAAGGTATTTCATAGTTTTGAGGACTGTTGTGAATGATGTCTTTTCCCTAATTTTTTCTCCACATGTTTGTCCTTTGAGTATAGGAAGACTACTGATTTGTTGGAGTTAATTTTGTATCCAGCCAATTTGCTGAACTTGTTTATCAGCTGTAGGAGTTCTCTGGTGGAATTTTTGGGGTCACTTAAGTACACTATCATGTCATCTTCAAAGAGTGGTGTTTTTACTACTTCCTTTCAGATTTATATCGCCTTGATCTACTTTTGCTCTCTAATTGCTCCAGCCAAGACTTCCAGTACTATGTTGAATACGTAGGGGAGAGTGGGCAACCTTGTCCAGTCTCTGATTTTAGTGGGATTCCTTCAAGTTACCCACCGTTAAGTTTGATGGTGGCTGTTGGTGTGCTGTATACTGCTTTTATTATGTTTAGGTAAGGACTGTGGATTCCTGTTCTTTCCAGGACTTTTAACATAAAGGGTTGTTGAAATTTGTCAAATGATTTGTCAGCATCTAGTGAGATGGCCATTTGAATTTGTTCTTTGAGTTTGTTTATATGGTGGATTACATTCATCCCTGCATCCATGGGATGAAGTCTACTTGGTCATTGTGAATGATCATTTTGATGTGCTCCTGGATTCTGTTTGCAAGGATTTTGTTGAGTATTTTTTGAATATATGTTCATAAGTGAGATTGGTCTGAAGTTCTCTTTCCTTGTAGGGTCTTTGTGTGTTTTAGGAACAAGGTTTATTGTAGCCTCAAAAAATGAGTTAGGTAGTACTCCATCTGATTCTATCTTGTGGAATAGTTTGGAGAGTATTTGTGTTAAGTCCCCAATAAATGTCTCATAAAATTCTGCACTGAACTCGTATGGACCTGGGCTTTTGTTGGTTGGGAGGCTTTTGATGACTTCTTCTATTTCTTTATGTGTTATGGAATTGTTTAAATGGTTCACCTGGTACTGGTTTACCTTTAGGATCTTGTATCTGTCTAGGAATTCATGCATTTCCTCCAGATTTTCTTACTTTGTGGAGAATAGACTTTTGTAATAGGATCTGATGATTTCTTTAATTTTCTCAGTTTCAGTTGTTATGTCTCCACTTTCCTTTCTGATTTTTTTATTTAAATACCCTCTCTTTGCCCTCTAGTGAGTCTGGCTAGGGGTTTATCAATCTTGTTGATTTTCACAAAGAACCAGCTCTTGGTTTTGTGGATTATTTCAATGGTTCTTTTCGTTCCTATTTGGTCTATTTCTGCCCTAATTTTGATTGTTTCTTGCCATCTACTCTTCTTGGGTTTATCTGCTTCCTTTTGTTCTAGGGCTTTTAGCTGTGATGTCAAGTTGCTGATGGATGCTCTCTCCAGTTTCTTTTTGGAAACATTTAAATCTATGAGTTTTCCTCAGTACTGCTTTTTGCATTCCATAGGTTTAGGTATGTTGTGTTTTAGTTTTCATTGAATTCTAGAAAATCCTTAACTTCTTTCTTTATTTCATCTTTCACCATGGTATTGTTTAACAGAGCATTGTTTAGTTTACATGTGTATGTGGGCTTTTTGTTGTCTTTTTTGTTGTTAAAAACCAGCCTTAGACATGGTGATCTGAGAGTATGCATGGGAGTATTTCAATCTTCTTATATAGATTGAGGCTCATTCTGTGTCCAATTATGTGGTCAATTTTCGAGAAGGTGCCATGAGGTGCTGAGAAGAAGGTGTGTTCTTTTACTTTAGGATGATATGTTCTGTAGATATCTATTAATACCAGTTGGTTCATAGTCTCTGCTAGTGTTACAGTGGCCCTGTTCAGTTTCTGTTTCCATGATCTGTCCATTGGAGAGAGTGGGATATTAAAGTCTCCCACTATTATTGTGTGTGGTGAAATGTAGTTTTTGAGCTTTAATAGGGTTTCTTTTATGAAAGTGGGTACTTTTTTATTTGGAGCATATATGTTAAGGATTGAGAGTTCCTCCTGACAGATTTCCCCAGTAATGATTAAAAAGTGTACTTTATTTTCTTTTTTGATAACTTTAGTTCGGAAATTTACTTTGTTCGATATTAGAATAGCCTCTCCAGCTTGCTTCTTGGGGCTGTTTGCTTGGAAGTTTTTTTCCCCACCCTTTTACTCTGAGATAGTGTCTGTCTTTGTCTCTGAGATGAGTTTCCTGTATGCTGCAAAATGCTGGATTTTTTTTTATGTATCCAGTCGGATAGCCTATTTCTCTTTATTGGGGAGTTGAGTCCATTTATGTTAATAGATATCATTGAATAGTGGTTTCTGTGTCCTGCTATTATTGCTTTTGTATGTTGAGTTGTGTCTGTGTTTTTCTTCTTTTGGTTTTCTTGTTTAGGAGTTTTCTTGTTTTTACTAGGACATAGTTTCTCTCATTGTATTGGGTGTTCCACCTATAATTTGTTGAAGTGCTGGGTTTGTGGTCAGATATTGTGTAAATTTTGATTTGTCCTGAAATATCATCATGTCTATGGTGATTGATAGTTTTGCTGGGTATAGCAGCTTGGGCTGGCACTTGTTGTCTCTTAGTGTCTGCATCATGTCTGTCCAGGCTCTTCTAGCTTTCATATTCTCTGTTGAGAAATCGGGTGTGATTCTGATTGGCCTGCCTTTATATGTTACCTTACCTTTTTCCCTTACTGATTTTAGTATTCTTTCTTTGCTTTGGGCACTTGACTATTATGTGTCAGGAGGAATATCTTCTCTGGTCCAACCTATTTCAAGTTCTGAAGGCTTCTTTTATGCTCCTGGTCATCTCATTCTTAAGAGTAGGGAAGTTTTTTTCTACCATTTTGTTCAAGATATTTCTGTGCCTCTTATTTGATATTCTTGTCCCTCGTCTATTTCTATGATCCTTAGGTTTGGTCTTCTCATTGTGTCCTGGATCTCCTGGACATTTTGGGTTATAAACTTTTTGGTTTTTGCATCTTCTCTGGCTGTTTTGTCTATGTTTACAATGTTGTTTTCTGCCCCGAGATTCTCTCTTCCATCTCTTGTAGTCTATTGGAAATGCTTGCTTCTGTGACTCCTGATTGCTTTTATAGGTGTTTTACCTCTAGTGTTATCTCTTTTAGTTTTTTCTTTATTGTGTCCATTTCTGTTTTTAATTCCTTCTTCTATTCATTCATCTCTTTGGTTCTGTTTTCCTCTAGTTCTTTGTATTCTTTGAGAGTTTTTCTTGTTTCCTCTTTAAAAGCTTCTTATTCTTTTTGCTTTTTTTCCGGTTCTTGTTCAAGGATCTCTATCAGCATTTTGAGGTATGATTTTAGGTCTGCGTCTTCTTTTTCTGGAGTGTTTGGCATTCCAATGTTTGCTGTTATGGGAGAGCTGGGTACTGGTGTTGCCATGTTGTCTTGGTTTCCTTGGGTTATACTTCTTCGCTTTCCTCTTGCCATCTTGTCAGTGATATGTTCTTGCCTTACCCTTGTATCTGGTCTGTGTCCCTGGATCTACAATCGTCCAGGTGGCAGATGGGCTAAGCCCTGTTCTGCACCCCAAATTTGCTGGGTATGAACAGAGGTTCCAATGCTTTGTCCTGGTCCCTGGATCAGGCAGGACAGGGGCACACCTTCTCTGTGCACTCAGCAGAGATCTCTTCTCCCTGGCTGCCCAGATCCCCTACTCACCAGTCTTTAAACCTTTGGGAACTGCTGTTCCTAGTGGCAGATGGGCCGAACCCTTTTCTGTGCCCCAATGTCGCCGGATGGAAACAGAGGTTCCAATGCTGTGTTTTGGTCCCGGGATCAGGCAGGGCAGGGGTGCGCTTTTCGTGCCCACTCTGCAGAGATCTCTCTGCTTCCTGGCTGCCCAGATCTCCTTCTCACTAGTCTTTAAATTTTATGGAACTGCTGGTCCAGGTGGCGGATGGGCCAAGCCCTGTCCTGTGCCCCAAAGCTGCTGGTGAGAACAGAGGTCCCAATGCTGTGTTCCTGGTCCCTGGATCAGGCAGGGCAGGGGCATGTTTTCCGTGCACACCCGGCAGAGATCTCACTGCTCCCTGGCTGCCCAGATTCCCTACTTACCAGTCTTTAAACCTTTGGGAATTTATTAGTTTTCTTCTTGTACAAAACTATAATATTTCATAAATTATCCCTTAAAATAATAATACACAGTTTATAAAATAATCAAAACTATCTCCTCTGATTTAAGAGACAGGGACAACAGTCTTTCTATAATTGTTTTCTTCTTTATTGAGGTGAAGCATTTCTGTTTGGGACCCAGAAAAACCTTGGAAACATGGTTAAGTCAATATAAAGCTAGCTATTTGTTGTCCAGTGTTTATGTGCTGAAAAAATTTAGGGCTTAACTGAAATCCTGATGGGAACATTCAGAAAGTCTAGAACAACTGAGGTCATTGGGTATAAGTAGCCATTATTTTATGTTGATCTTGAAGCAAGTCTCTGAAAACAGCATCAGTTGAGGCACAGGGCTAGAAACAACTAGGCTAGGATATTTCAGCATCCTCTCGAGTGAATCTTGTCAGGGTTGTCCTCTTGATATTTTATTTTGTAATATTTGACCTTACAACTAATATTGTATAAAATTAGTTGTATGAAATGTGCAAAGTCCATAGATCAGTTAAGGATGAATTTTTGCTTTGTGTTTGAGCAGGTAAAAGATAATTACCTTTTTTATGAGTTAGTTTGACCAGTAACCAAATTGTAAAAACTATTTATTTATATAATATAAAAGGATACCCTGATGAATTTTGAGAATTATATAGCCAATAAGATGATTTGGCTATAATAGTTGAAGTTTTAGCTAGAGACATTTTTATGTATTAGTCAGTTTTATGACTGTTCCCCGTTCCCATGTCTATATGTAGAGGAATCAGCAAATTATGTTACCTGTCCTTGTTGTTCTTGAATGCTTTTCCTTCCTGTTGTCAGCCAAGATATTCAGGAGGACTTCCTTTATCAGATATGATTCTTATTACATTGGAAAGAGTTTAAATTCATTTGTTTTCCTTTCCTAGTAACACAAATACATGCGCTCTTTCCCAAAATAGCATATTCCTAGTCCAGTAAACTGAAGTCATCAAAAGTATAAATTAATTACTTTAGTAACCTTTATCTTTATTTATTAATAGTTTTTACGTAGGTCTGCTCTACTTTGACCTCTCCAGGAGAGGATTTGTAATACCATAACAATCACCAAACTAAAAACCACCTTTATTTTGATAATTAAAATTTTTAAAAAATTATTATTTATTTATTGAGATAGGCTGTCTTTGTGTAGCCCAAACTGTTCTACACTTCTTAGTAGATTAGGTTAGCCTCACACTCACAAAAGACCTAAATGCTTTTGTCTTTGTCTTTTAATCACTGAGACCAAGTGCCTGCATTTATTTATTTACCCATGTATTGTGAAAACATGTATATCAATATCTATTTATTTCTGCTTTCTGTTCTTTAAATATGTATATCAACTTCAAATTCCTTGTCCTCTTTTACACATTAATATATATATATATATATATATATATATATATATATATATATATGTCTATTAATGAATATATATAATATATATACTTATATCCCCTTTCTCTTTACATAAGTTAAATTAATATCCTTTTATATTTAAATTCATTTAAATCCCATTCTATTTATTGCATGAACCTATTTTCCAGCCAATGTATACATGTCATGAGCTCACCTTAGCATTCAAACTATTTCCATAGAGCCCATTCTAAAGGAAATCAGTTGTTTAATAAAATGTTGACATCTTAATTTATTTTACTCTTTATAGGTTTTTGATTGAGGTGTATAGTCTTTCTTTCTGCCCTATGAATAGCAGGACTTTATTTAATTTTATAGTAGGAGCTTTTAGCATCTGTGTAATTAAGATGTATCTACATGGCCGTACAGAACAGGATTTGAGAAGACACACTGAAGTTAAAGACTGATGCTTGTTGTGTTGTTTGGTTTGGTTTGGTTTCGTTTCGTTTGGTTTGGTTTGGTTTTGTTTGGTTTGGTTTGGTGTGGTTTGGTTTGGTTGGGTTTGATTTAGGGAGAAGAACCATGTCTTAGTTTATGCTATGAACTGCAGAATCAAACATATCAAATTAGCATTTTTTTTCCTAGTCCTGAATTCCACATGGCTTGGGAAAAACTGCAGTTTGGCTAAAAAACTAATTCTTCTCATTTCCTAAACTTAAAGGAACAGCATGTGTTTTTCCATTTGAAAATCTCAAATTAACTTTTAAGTGAGTTTTTTCTCCACTTTTGACTGTCAATATGATACAGAAAAATTTAACGTCTTTCAGTCCTGTGTTTCTGCCTCACCTTGACCAATCACTTCCCAGATCAAAGGCAAACACAACAATTTTATTTACAGTAAGCCTTAAACAGCACAAGAACTGGGAAGATATGTAGCATCTATATTATTAAAACCTATTTTTCTATTGATAACCCCAAGTTACTATTTACTACTTACCATGCTATTTTTTAGGCTGCTCTTACATACCAACTGACCAGCCCTCAAAGCCACATGTTAACTCAGCTAAGCCATGGTGCCTTCTTTCTCCTCCTTACCTTCTTGTGGTTTCATTTTACCCCCAAGCTAGAAAAACCTGAGTGTTGTTATGTTTCATCTGTAGAGTTATTGGCTGTTGATTTCTTTATTCACTAACCAAAAATAACCAGAAAGCAAGGTTGTACAATTTCACTTGTTTCAGACTCCTTTATCTTTGACACAACCAGGTCATGGGGTCCCAATATTAACATTAAAATACAAGCAACATCAGGTCAACTTACTACAATTGTTTGACTTACTCAGCAATGAGAACTGAATTGGAGACTAAAACACACCCTTTTGGGTTGGGGTTGGAGAGGAAATCTAGGTAATTCCATTTTCACTCATTGAATAAATTTTCAACTCTGACAAACTGCAAACTTGTTCACCTCAGTCATAAAAATAAATAAATAAATAAAATAAAAAAATAAACCAAACCCCACAAGTTAAAACTTTTCCATCCCAATAAATACATGGAAAGTCAACCCATTTGAAATTTCATTAGTGTTTAATAAGTCATTTGTAACGATATCATTTCTGGAAACTTTGATTGAAAGTCTACATTATAACACTAAAGAAGCTACTTTTATTTTCATTGAAGAAATGCAGCAGTGGCAAAAACAGTATAGATAAACACATTAGCAAGGAAAGGCAAACCTAGGTGTTCTTTTTCCCTATTCTTTTTTAAGGATGTCACATCTAGACTTAAGGTGCATCTTTCAACTAGATATGCTCCCAAGTAGTTATGTTTGTCAGAAGAGTGCTTCATGCAAGTGGCCATTGGCTAGCCTTTTCAGATATTCTAACCAGGCAAATTGGCAACCGTGATTCCCCAGCAAATGTACATTCCTTGTCAACTTAACATTCAGTCACATAATCTCCATTTTCCAGAACTATAATAATTTACATTTTAAACATAGCTTGCAACAATGATAAATCAGGATATCAGAAAGCCTTAATGAACTCAGCCTATTGCAAACTTAAAATAGGAAAAAGTTATAAATACTATCTTTGAAGCCAACAATAAAACTGCATTCTGCCGCCCAGATTGTTCCCTGTGTATCCACAAAAATATTGTTCAGTAGAATGAATCTATAGCTTAGACCAGCTTACAAACAATTAATGTTCAGAAAGTGTACATTTATTTCAATGTGAGGATAAAACAGTCATTACACTAATGTGTGTTTCCATAAGAAAATCTAAACAATATATATGACACACAAAATTAACAAAATGTTACTAAGAGTGCATTATAAACTACCACTATATCTTTCTCACATTATGCTTACCCAGTGGAGTTACCTACAAATGGGAATTTGAACGAATATTGTTGAACCTTAACTAATTAAAAAAAAAAACTTCATTTTATATATACTGCATCATTGTTACTCATTTGAAAGGATAGCATAATGGACAGAATAATATATTTCCTTTTGCAGAAAAAATTAATATATCTCATGTAATCTCTTGGAAGTAAAGCATTTAATTAAAGAATATCCATATGGGCCAACTTATTGTGAGACTGTAAACACACTAATGGTAAAACCAAATTGTTACATACAGCTGCCATATATATTACTTTCCTTGCAAATTGAAAAATCTCAAATACTTTCTAAACTTTGAAACACTATGGAATACTTATAAAGAAACACATGAATAAATAATAAAAATTCTAACAGTTACAGTGTCTTACAAGGGAATATTAAGGCCATGTTTCCTGATCATAGGAACCAGGCACAATTTTATTCCTAAACAGAACAACTGAAGAATTTCTTTTATTTCTTCTATGTAATAGATACCCCTACAGTCACTGCTTTAAGTATCTCAGTAACTGTGTGAGGTCTCATTTCTCAATAGCTTTATGAGATACCATTTCTTCTTGTGCAGAAATTGATGTTGTGACTAAAACTCATAATAATGAAGTGAAAATGTCAAAGTGGACTGCAAATCGAAGCCATCGGTCACTCAACAAGCTTAGCAATGGTTCAATAAACACTTGACAATCTTTTGACAGTTTGAATGGGGCCAAGATTTAATTTAAAGAAAGTGTTCAATTTCACTTTGATATCATAGTTGTAGGGAAAGTACTTTGCTGATAAAATGCCATCCTTCTAAAAATAATTGATGATAGCTAAGGAATCTTTTAAGATGATTCTTATGACCAAGTACAATTTTATGTTAGGAAACTGATCTTTCCTCCATTGAGAGCAAATATGTTTCTGTCTGGAGCAGAGAAAAGCAGAAAAAGATGATTAGTATTTCTTCAGGAGGAAACAATGTCTAGTAGTTACAAGAGCTGCTTATGCTAATAAGAACTAGTTCAGGCCTCTTTGTCATGAAATAATTATTGTTGTGAAATACCAGCAGGTGTTGAAAGAGCAGGATTAATTTGTGAGAGTTGAGTGACATCATTTTCTAATGGCTTATTAAATACTAATTAGATTTCAAATGATGTGACTTTTCATAGACTTATGTCAGGATGGAAAGTTTAAACATCTAGTTTTTTACAAATGAGGTGAACAAGTTTACAGTTTAATTTTCACAGGTGAAATTTTATCCAATGAATCAAAATGGAATTAACTAGATTCTGCCCCGCACCCCAATAAGGTTGTGTTTCAATCTCCACTTCTAATGTCTGAGTCAATTATAAATTTTAATAAACAGTGAATGTCATTGATTTGCTTCTTATGATTCAAAGCATGTAATTCATTAGATTTCAGATGCACCTTCATCATTCAGAATTTCTTATGCCACATTGGGCATATTATCAAAAGACAATAAATCTCAGTGTTAACTGGTCAATAATTTGTTTTTATGAACTTGGGAGCAAATGCCTTTGATTCAATGTTGTATTTCCTTTTATTAATTTCATTAAAATGAAAAGTAAGAAGTAAAGTTAAAAAAAAGTAAAAAGGCTTAAAATACTTCAAAAGGCAAATGTATCAATGGGAATGTTACATAAAATTTTATCCTTTTTAAGCTAAAAAATAAACTAAACTGTATGCAACAAAAGAAGTTTTTCAAACACATTAATATATGTACATATACACATACACATAAAACTAGACAGATACCCCCCCACATACACACACAAAAAGGTAATATCACACGGTTGACAAAGCATACTATATTTATATCTAACAAATTACTTAGTGACATAAAATAATAAATACATGAAAAAATAATAATAAAAAGACATCAGAGTACTTCCTTGGAAAAATATCTTATAGCAAGATTTGCCTAAATGCCTACTGGTAACCAATATTGCTTTTTTAAAAATTGGCATTCAGACTTAGTGTTGGGATTCCACAAAATTTCTGCCTTGGGTTCCTTCTCAAGACCGGTGTAATTCTTTATATGGTGTAGAGAATTTCTAATCAAACACTCTTGCTCTTAACACAGATGTTTCTATCATGACTGTATACTGTACAACTGTTCTGTATTTTCTCCTCCCATATCTATACAATGCATACACTGTTTTTACCTGTGTTCAATTCATCTTCATTCTATTCCCTATTAGAAGAAAAACTTTCATCCTTTCTTTAACCCTTGTTCTTTACCTGACATATAGTGGGTATTCAGTGTCTGTGCTTAGTTTAGGCGATTATATAGGTGTTGGAGATTAGGTCATGCATTTTTAATATACACAATTACATTTAAGTATTTTTTGCCTAAAATGTTATTATTATATATAATTAATAAGAAAGAAGAATCAAAAATTTTCTGCTTTCATGGCTACTCACATTTACTCTGCTAGCTGTTATGATAAGTGAATAAATGATAGGACTATTTTGAAAGTAGCATAAGCACTTGGGGCAACCACTTATTAGGGACTTGAATGGCCTTGAAGAGGGTTTATTTCTTGGAGCCACTATATGTTGAGGCAGGGAAGTAAATTCTGCTCTTTAGAGAATGATCTATCTGCCTGATGAGCAGTTTATTGCTTATGTATAACAGCTAATGAAAGTTTAGAAGAGAGCCCAGCCCCCTGCTGCTGAAGACACACTGAAAAATCTGTCAGCTGTATCTGTGGGCAAGAAATCAGCAGTCAGCAATGTCTCCCAGAATAACAGCTGAAAACATGCTAGCCTAGAAAGAGAGATTTAAGCTCCTTGAGTATTGTTGCTTATCAGATTATACACATGTTCTTAAGTGAGGTAGCATAGCATTTTTCACAAAACCAACTGCATCAACTGATAAATTTCAGTTCATTTCTTCAGTTTCTTAAGTAAATAATATATTGAACAGTTTCCTATACGCATCACTAATTTAGAAAGACATGGAACTGTGTGGTACTATTTCTAAAGTAAGACGACTTAAAATAAATAGCGAACAATGAGAAATAATCTATCTCTGATATAGCTGAAAGAAAAATAATATTTATGTTTGGGCCATGCCAATATTAATATATGTTGAAAATTTTGGTGGAAAAAATACAATACCATTTATTTTGACACATTTCAAGGAAAGATAGTGGCTTAGGAGATCACAAGACAGTAATATTTTTCTCCCCAATCAAAATATAATATTGTAGATAGAGTGTGATGTTTATCACTTAGACTAATATCATTAGTGGCATGATTTATCCAATTGGCAGTGCCAAAGTCAATTCTAAAGCCTAACAGAATAACTGACGGAAGGAAAAAAGTCTTAGCAACAAGTGGCAATGCCCAAAATATTTTCCTAGTTCACATAAGAAAATGAATAGGTAAATTAAACTGATCTACAATTAACAAAATTAAAACATCATAATGAAAAATGTAAAACTAAAATGCCTTGTTTTGTTATTTCATTTTTTAAATAATGAAAAATTAATACATTTGATTTAAAAATACTATATCAAATAATGTATTTACCTCATATTTTAGGATTCATAGATGGTATAGATGATATGTTTGAAAGGAAGGGAGGGATATGGCATGCTAGAAATTATACAAGTAGATTTAAAATTGCTTATAATATATTCTATGAGAAATTGAAAACAAAGCCTGATTAAGCATGAAAAGAAGTGTATAGGTCTATTTGTTAGAACAGCCCAGAGATAGACTGCATGTGAGAGGGCACTGCACCTTACTACATCCAAGACCTATGTCAGACATTCAATCTTATCAGAATGGTGTAGTAGAACTATAAAGATCAACTCATAATACTACTTAGAAATGCATGATCTGAAGCATTTTGGATTACCTTTTCCAAACCTAATACACAAAAAATAAGAATCATACAGAAACACACACACATACACACACACACACACACACACACACACACACACAAACAAACATTCTTTACTGAGTCTCTGTGAATTTCATATTATATACCCATGTATTGTTCATTTACCTATACCCTTGTATTCATTCTCTGCCCTTGCCATTTTACAGTCAAAATAAAACACAAAAACAAACAAAAAATGAGAAGAAGGAGGAAGGAGAAGGAGGAGGAAGAAGAGGAGAAAGAGAAGGAGGAGAAGAAAAAGAAGAAGAGAACATAGAACATATTGTGTTTTAAAAGCTGTAGTATCTCATAGTATGTCCATAGTATATTCATCTGTCCACACATCTTCAGTTGCAAATGTTCATTGCACTGAGTCACTGGTCTGGTTTGTGATCTCTGAATTCTGCCACACCATCAATATTAAATTCTATACAGGAGTCTTCTTGGTTATCCCGATCTTTTCTTGTGTCATGGAGTTTCTGTACCTTTGGAACAGCAGGACTGGACTTTTCACGCAGTCCAACCATTTGCAAATGATACAGATTTTGAGGTGGGACAACTCAGAACCATGGATCTGGGCCTAGTTGGAAGCTGCACCATGAGGTTGCACAACTTGCTAGGTCTTCTTTACCTGCAACAAGAGGATGAGAAGTTTTTCTCTCATGCCCTAGGGGTGTTTCATCAGCACCAACACTGCCAGAACTGGCTGTTTTGGGATACCTGTTCAAGGTTTGGAGCCCACTTTTCCAAGTACTGCAGCCTGTGGAGGGCTAGAACTACAAGCTAGTCCATAGTCTTCCCCTCAGAGCTGGCTTCCCTGATCCCCCTCTACCAGAATCAACTCTACTATGGTGCCTAGTTGTTGTGGAGGCCCTGCTAATCCTGACGGCCACAGATGGTGATGGTGGTGGTACAGAAGATGTCACCCCTTACCCATTCCCTTCTCAGTAGAAGAGTGGTAGGGTCAGCTCATCCTTAATCTCTCTTAAGGGATGGTCTACTTATTCCACCTAATCCTTGGCTACACTAATCTGATGTCCAGGCAAGTTGCATAACCAGCTCTCCCAAGTCCTGCAGCTGGTAATGGGCAGGGCTCACTCTCTGTAGCTCAGGAAGCTTTCCCTACTGATGGAGGTTGTGAGAGTATAGGTGACGTCTCCTTTGCAATGATAGCACCCCAAAATAGAAAAGCAGCAGGATCAGCTCTCCTACACTCATGCCTTATGGGCTGACTCACCTGTGCTCTCTGCCACCATGATCAACTCTACCTGTGTACTCCAGGTAAGGCACAAGCCCTGCTGTCTGGAATTCTGTGAAAGTGGGAGATGAGGGTAACACTTCTTCCAGATTGTTGCTTCCAGTAAAAGGCATAGCCAGTTATGTACTGGTGGCTGTGCTGACCAGGGATGACCCATGTTCTCTTGTGATAATATGAACCACAGCCATCAACACTAACCCCTACCATTTTATTGCACAAAGTCAGACATGGACTACAGTGGCAGCTGGGACTGGGACCTCGCTATGGCCCCAGGTGGCAGAGGTGGCCACTTATAACTGCTATCTTTATAATGCATAAGTTGTTCCACTTCAATATCTTTCCTGTTCAACCACAACAAGCATAGTCATTATGGTTCCCTCCACTGGAAAGGGCTCCTGGGTGGGTCTCTTTTCATGCTGTATGTCATGACAACAAATTTTTAGCTTGTCTGTGCCATGGGCTGAAGAAGAGATCTGTGGGTAGCACCATGGTCTGTAGGTCTCTGTCTTCCTCTGACTATGTTGTGCTGCCTGGATTTGATTTGATTTTTATAATTTCTAGGCATAAAACAGCGTTGACCACCAAGCCACACATTAAGGTAGGAGGCATAAAAGAACTGACATCTTCTTTGCCCCTGACTGATCCGAGAACAACAACACCAGCAAGGTGTCTCTTTGCCATTGCTTTTGGCATGGGTAAATGAATTATTAATAATGCAATAAATTAACCAGCTCAAATACTGGATCTTTAACTTAACGTTGAACAATGTAAAATAAATGACAAAATAATCTAAATGTTCGACAGTCATAAGCAGTCAAAGTCTCCATAATACCTCCAAGATGTCATGACCCCTGAACACATGTGTGTATAAACATTCAGTGTCTCTCCATATTCCCGGTGTTGACCTTATTCCACATTTGTGACAAACAGGTCTATCATCAGGTTTTGTGTCACATCTGTGAGCATGTCTTGTTTGAATGATCAAGGACCATTGTCTTTGACATGATGCATGCAGGACTGATAAAAATAGAATTATTTGTCCTCTTAAATACAGACATTTCCTCAGAGGCTCTCCCAGAGTCATATAGATGCAGATGAGGATGCTTACAGCTAAATATCAGACTGAAGATTAGGACCCCAATAAAAGAGCTAGAGAAAAAACTGAAAGACCTGAAAGGTTTGCAACCTCATTGGAGAACAACATCATAAATCAGCCAGTGCATTGAGGTAGAGAGGGTTATTGGGAGAGGGAGCACTTTCATAAAAGCTAGTTGAGGGTGAGATGGCAGGGGAGTGGGGGGTATAACATTTGAAATGTAATTAAAAAGAATATCCAATAAAATTGAAAAGGTAAAGTACTTCTAAAACAGTCAACAATTCTTTAATAGTTTTATTCAAGATATTTTTCTTTGCAAATTTAATAACATTCCAAAGTATAAGAGAAATACTTCAAAGCAGTTACTTTTTATAACAAAAGTTAAAACCTTTGACTGGAGCCTTATTTTTATTCATGTATGTGGTGTATGCCTTACATTTGTGTAGGTACAGCCATATGACTGAATTTACATTTGTGTGTTTATATGTGTACATGTGTGTAGTATATGCATGTACATGTGTGTACTTTTGTATATAAATATGGACAGTTTAGGTTAGTATATTTACAAATTTACAAATCTGTGTTTATAATTTACAAATTACATTTGTAAATAAATGCATAAAAATTGTGTATTTATACTTGTAAGTTTGTGTATGTGTGTACAAATATGTGTGTGTGATGTGTTAGAGGTGTGTATGTGTGTGGGGGCACTTGTGTATGGTATGTGTATACAATGTGAGCATGTATATATGTGTTTTCTTGTTGAAGCACAGCACATTAATAAGCATGTGCCTATGGAAAACAAAAGTAGACTCTGAGAATATTTTGCTTTATTACTCTCTCTTGTTTTTAATTGAACAGTTCATGTATTTACATTCCAAATGTTACCCCCTATCTGGTTCCTTTTTTTTACATCCTACCTCCCTATACTTCTATGAGGATGCATCCCCTCCCTCCCACCCACTCCAATATCAGCACCCTGGCATTCCCCTACATTGGGGAAATTAGCTTTCACAGGACCAAGTGCTTCTCTTACTCTTGATGGCAGGCACTGCCATTCTCTGCTGTATATGTGGTTGGAGCCAATGGACTCCATGTGTACTCATTAGTTGGTGGTTTACTCCCTGGGAGTTCTGGGGGTTCTTGTTGGTTGATATTGTTGTTCTTCCTATGGGATGCAAACCACTTCAGCAACTTTAGTCCTTACTCTAATTCCTCCGTTGAGGTTCATCCTCTTCCTTCTTGTTTTAAGGCATAATCTCTCAATGAATCTAGGGATTGGCATTTCAGCTAGGGTAGTAAACTCAGTGAATCAATCTGCAGAGCTCCAGTCTCTTCCCACTCCTCAGCTAGAGAAATTGAGCTGGTACTTCCTCCCGGCTTCATGTTTTTAGAAATACTCAGAGATATATTATATTAACAAATAATTTGGCCATATAAATGTGCTCTTCTTTGACTAGATCATATATTAGACTATCCAGTTTATTTTATTTTATATTCTGGCATGTGGCTGTTTATCTGTGGTCTGGTACTATACCTCTATCTTGTCACAACTTCCCGGGTGACTCTTCAGTCACTACTCCAGAATTATTTTTATCTCCAAAATGTCCATCCTTCTATTTCCTGCCAAAACCATAGGCCATCAGATTTATTATTGACAGGTGTCACACCAAAACAGAAATAACATATTCTCTTTATACTCAACAAGTGTGTTAGAGACAGAGGACAATATACCTAAAATTTTCTATGAGTTCCAGAACCTAAACTCAGTTCTTATTGATTAACTAGCTGGCGTTTTATCCACTAACCATCTCCCAAGACTCCTGTGACTAATATTTCTGCGTTCTTCGGGTTTGGTTACAGTCATCAAACTTTACCTCAGATTTTTTAAACTTAGGCTATCTAACCACACCCAACTGTTAAAATCTGCTGTGATCAAAGAAGGGCTCATGGCATTTACCATGTCCTGTATTTTATGTATATGTAAAAGATCAGAACTCATGTAATCAAACATTTACAGCAAGAAATTTATCTGACTCATCTCACCAGAACAATATTTATTTAACATTAGGCAATGTCAATTATTTTAAAGCATAAATGTAATGTTTCTGATTGAGTTTTAATTGCTTCATTATAAATGGTTATTTCTTATAATCCAAACTTTCACTCCTTTGGATTTCATTATGAGTATTTAATATTGACGAAAAAATTTCTGTAGAATAAACCTCTCTAGATTTGTGTTAAAGGTATGCATGATTGGACAGGAAAGAGATAGGTGGGAATAGGTCTAGAAAGGCAGAAGAGGCAGAGAGGAGAAAGAGACTCCCGGAGGAATAAAGATGGAGGCAGGTGTTTATGTTTCTCTGGGTGAATGATGAGGTTATTATTACTTTTAAGGGTTTATATGGGGCCTTTTTATCTCATATAGAAGAACAGATTGTATCTTTGTTTATTGGATGTAAGCTTATTTTGTAGAGGATTTGTGGATTTAGAATTTAATATAGAAACCTGCTTGATAAGCTACCGGGTTTACCAAGCTACCGAGTCATGTTTGTACATGGTGGTGGAGGAAAGGGAAAGTCTGGGGCAGTTGTTTCCACTTGGGACAGAAGCAGCAAAGAGGCATAGAATGAACAAGTCAGAGTTCAACGAGGCAGCATGGAGTGGGAAGCAGAGTGAGACCACATGGAGTGTGCTCAGTACCTCATTAGAGCAGCAACTGCAGAGTGAGATAAAAGGGGCTGGCTATGCCCAGCTGAACAACAAGGAGTGAAGAACCGAACTCAGACCACCTGTCACCAGGATCAGCAGTGACCCAGTGGTGAGCCAGCCTGAAGTACTCCTTTCCCCCTCCTCACCCCAGCTTGCTCCATGCTACAGGGAACCAATAACCCTGCATCAGGATATTCATAGCCCGATAAGAAGGAGCTAGGAAGTGCACTCAGACCACCCACCACCAGAATCAGCACTGAACCAGCACCAGACAACAATAAATGAGGAACTGCACTCAGACCACCCAACACCAGGAACAGCAGTGAGCCAGTGATGAGGCATCAGTGATTCAGGGACACAAGACTAGAACAGCAGTGAACCAGCAGGGAGCAAGCAGGGAAACAGCAGTGAGCCAGCAGTGAGCCAGAGGTGATCCAGCAGTGATCCAGGGACACAAGATTGACAAAAAGATAGCAAGAGGACAGTGAATAAACATACCCCAGGAACCAAGACAACCTGGCAACGCCAGTACACAGTTCTCCCATCACAGCAAACAGTGGAATGCCAAAATCACCAGAAAAAGAAGCCGCAGACCTAAAATCATACCTCAAGACAATGATAGAGAACCTTAAACAAGAACAGAAGGAAAAGCAAAAAAAATCAGAAGCTTTTAAAAAGGAAACAAGAAAAACACTCAAAGAACTCAGAGAACTAGAGGAAAACAGAACCAAATAAATGAAGGAATGGAAGAGGGAATTTAAAACGGAAATTGATATAATGAAGAAAACACTAAAAGAGATAACCCTAGAGGTAGAAAACCTAAAAAAGAAATCAGGAGTCACAGAAGCAAGCATTTCCAATAGATTACAAGAGATGGAAGAGAGAATCTTGGGGTTAGAAGACAACATTGTAAACATAGAAAAAACAGCTAGAGAAGATGCAAAAAACAAAAAGATCCTAACCCAAAATGTCCAGGAAATCCAGGACACAATGAGAAGACAGAACCTAAGGATAAAAGGAATAGAAGAGGGAGAAGAGTATCAACTAAGAGGCACAGTAAATATCTTCAACAAAATCATAGAAAAAAACTTCCCTACCCTCAAGAATGAGATGACCACGAGCATAAAAGAAGCCTTCAGAACTCCAAATAGGTTGGACCAGAAAAGAAATTCCTCCAGACACATAATAGTAAAAACAAGTGCCCAAAGCAAAGAAAGAATACTAAAAGCAGTAAGGGAAATTGGTCAAGTAACATATAAAGGCAGACCAATCAGAATCACACCCGATTTTTCAAAAAATACTATGAAAGCTAGAAGAGCCTAGACAAACATCATGCACACCCTAAAAGAGCACAAGTGCCAGCCCAAGCTGCTATACCCAGCAAAACTATCAATCACTGTAGATGGAGAGATGAAGATATTTCAAGACAAATCGAAATTTACACAATATCTGACCACAAACCCAGTACTACAATGAATTATAGGTGAAAAACTCAATACAATGAGGGGAACTACATCCTAGTAAAAACAAGAAAACTCCTAAGGAAGAGAACCAAAAGAAGAAAAAGACTCAAACAGAACTCAACCTACAAAAGCAATAATAGCAGGGAACACAAACCACTACTCCTTGATATCTATTAACATAAATGGACTCAACTCCTCAATGAAAAGACATAGGCTATCTGACTGGATACATAAAAAAAATCCAGCATTGTGCTGCATACAGGAAACTCATCTCAGAGGCAAAGACAGACACTATATCAGAGTAAAAGGTTGGAAAAAGACTTCCAATAAAACAGCCCCAAGAAGCAAGCTGGAGTGGCTATTCTAATATCGAATAAAGTAAATTTCCAACCAAAAGTTATCAAAAAAGATAAAAAAGGACACTTTTTACTCATTACCGGGGAAATCTGTCAGGAGGAACTCTCAATCTTTAAAATATATGCTCGAAATACAAAAGCACCCACATTCATAAAAGAAACTCTACTAAAGCTCAAAAAATACATTTCATCCCACACAATAATAGTGAGAGACTTTAATACCCCACTCTCTCTAATGGAGAGATCATGGAAATAGAAACTGAACAAGGACACTGTAAAACTAGCAGAGTCTATGAACCAACTGGAATTAATAGATATCTACAGAACATATCATCATAAAGTGAAATAATACACCTTCTTCTCAGCAACCTATGGTACCGTTTCGAAAACTGACCACATAATTGGACACAGAAGGAACCTCAATCTATACAAGAAGATTGAAATACTTGCATGCATCTTCTCAAATCACCATGGTCTATGGCTGGTCTTTAACAACAACAAAGACAACAAAAAGCCCACATACTCATGGAAAGTAAAAAATGCTCTGTTAAATGATAGCAGGGTCAAAGTAGAAATAAAGTAAGAAATTAAGGACTTTCTATAATTCAATGAAAATGAAAACACAACATACCCAAACCTTTGGGATGCAATGAAAGCGCTATCAAAAAGAAACTGGAGAGAGCAACTTTACAGCTAAGTTGAAAGCTCTATAACAAAAGGAAACAGATACACCCAAGAATAGTTGATGGCAGGAAATAATCAAAACTAGGGCAGAAATTGACCAAATAGGAACAAAAAGAACTATTGATAGAATCAACAAAAGCAAGAGCTTGTTTTTGAGAAAATCAACAAGATTGATAAACTCCTAGCCAGACTAACTAGAGGGCAAAGAGAGAGTATCCAAATTAACAAAATCAGAAAGGAAAGTGGAGACATAACAACTGAAACTGAGGAAATTCAAGAAATCATCAGATCCTACTACAAAAACCTATACTCCACAAAGTTGGAAAATCTGGAGGAAATGGATGAATTGCTAGTCAGATACAAGATCCTAAAGGTAAACTAGGACCAGGTAAACCATCTAAACAATCCCATAACACATAGAGAAATAGAAAAAGTCATCAAAAGCCTCCCAACCAAAAAATCCCAGGTCCAGACAGGTTCAGTGTAGAATTTTATCAGACATTTATTGCAGACACAACACCAACATTCTCCAAACTATTTCACAAGAAAGAATTAGATGGAATACTGCCTAACTCATTTTTTGAGGCTACAGTAATGCTCTTTCCTAAACCACACAAAGACCATAGAAGGAAAAAGAACTTCAGACCAATCTCACTTATGAACATTGATGCAAAAATACTCAACAAAATCCTTGAAAACCGAATCCAGGAACACATTAAAATGATCATTCACCATGACCAAGTAGGCTTCATCCCTGGAATGCAAGGATGTTTTAATATAAAGAAATCCATCAATGTAATCCACCATATAAACAAACTCAAAGAACAAAATCACATGGTCATCTCATTAGATGCTGAGAAAGCATCTGACAAAATTCAACACCCCTTCATTTTAAAAGTTTTGGAAGAACAGGAATCCAATGTCCATACCTAAACATAATAAAAGCAATATACAGCAAACAAACTGCCAACATCAAACTTAACAGTGAGAAATGATGAGAAAGTAGGGAAAACCTTAGAACACATAGGCACAGGAGAAAATTTTCTGAACAAAACACCAATGGTTCAAGCTCTAAGGTGAGAGGTAAACAAATGGGACTTAATGAGATTGCAAAATTTCTGCAAAGCTAAGGACATTGTCAATAAAACAAAATGGCAGCCAACAGAATGGGAAAAGATCTTTACCAACTCCACATTAGATAGAGGCCTAATATCCAAGGTATACAAAGAACTCAAAAAGCTAGACACCAGAGAATCAAACAACCCTATTAAAAAATGGGGTACAGAGCTAAACAAAACATACCAAGTACATGTTGAATAATTCCTGTTTACACCCACTTTTGCATGTTCGTTTTGCTCATTGTAAATAGTAAGACCTTAATTCAGAGTATCAAACCTTAAAAAAAAGAAAAAAAAAAGCAAAGCACTGACTCAATTGTGTTTGTATACACTTATGCAAAAATGTTTAAAATATTGTTTTCTTTTATATTTGTTCTTTAAAATAAAATTTAAAAAAATAAATAAAGTTCAGGGAGGTAATGAACTGATTTACAACCTCAATTTGAGTATCAAATTGACATTTTGATACTTAAAATATAATTAATTTTTGATATTTTTAAGTTCTGAAAATGTTATACATGTATATAGTAAAAGGCAAGTTTTAAATCCTCAAAAAAATATCTATCCCTCTTTATAAAATAAAGGTGTAAGGGAAAAAAAAAGAGAAATTTTATGGGGTCACATTGCAGCTATGGGGAAGTTTAATCTATAGAAAGAAGAGGAATCATTGATAAGTACAAATGACTTAATCAGACATGTCAATTACTTTGATAAAATATGAAAACAATTGATGGGTGAGGACATAAAAGAAAGATAGCTCCTAGGGAGATTCTGTAAGATACTTGAGTTTAACAAAGTTACTTTTGGTTTTTGCTACATGCACTGCTGTAGAAGAATCAAATCTAATGGGGCCAGAATCTTTCACAACTAAACTACGAATGAGTGGCCAAAGGTTATCTGGAAGAGTAGAGCACGGTGGGAAGCAGAAGCAATACAAAACATTGGGATAACTTTGGTTCACCATTAATATGTATATTCATTGAATTCTTTTTGGTAAAGGAAAATATACTGTTGAAAAGGAATATAAATTTATTCAGAATAGAACCTAACGAAATTGGACAATGTAAATCTCTCGGTAGGTATAAATTCAGAAAATGATTGTATTTATTGTAAGTGTAGGCAGTTATGTTCTCCAGGAAGGTATACTATATGAATTGCTTTCTTGCATTAAAAGTGTGTTGTAGGTGCCAATTATTCTCTCAACCAGGAGCATTCAAACAGCCATGTATGATACATGACTAGGTAAAGGTGATAGATAATAGAGGTTTTCTAGAGTCTGTCACAGTATTAAAGCTAATTCCAGAGTTCTAACATAGCCACAAACTGGCAGGAATGTTTGCCTCTTTCCTTTCATTACATGATAGGCTACACACTCCCATCAACCCCTTCTAAACTAATCTGGAGTGATGACTTGATTAGGGGCTTCATGGTGGTACCACATAATGTCACATTAATTACCTATAAAAAATTCTAACAAACTATAGGGCCTAACTAATATAATGTTTCCCTTCATACCACCATCATTAGTGTTTTGCATTTTATGAAATAATTGATACAAACAATAAAATATTTGCCTTCTATTTTAGATTTAAACCTTCCCAGTTCAGTAATCTGAGTATAAGTTGGTACTTTTTGAGAATATCAGACTATGTGTCATTACTGATCCTGATAACATTTTTTCAAAGCACTTCATAATATAGCATTAACCATTAATTAGTTTTAAAATGTGGTAAAGTATCTAAAAGAATAGTACAATCAACATTTAAAAAGTTCAAAAATGATATCCTACAATGGAAACATGCACACCCTAAAGCCAGGAAGCTTTTAAAAAAAATCATAGGGCCATGAGTCATTTACTTCACTGTAAATTGATGAACAGGGAAATACTTAGGAATACTCACTTCCTCCAAAATTGTATAGGATGTTGGCTTTCCTGCTGTATTCTATACAGAAAGACTAATGAGAAAAAAATGCATTAGTTTGAAGACAGGGTGGGGAGAAGCTTAAAGAAAATGGAAGCTCCATTTATGTTGGCTAGAATTTGTAATTCAGGAAGGTGTTATTCAAGTTTAGGGAGAAAATTTTGACTAATACATCTATCTATACTTTGCCAGGGTTAAGATATTCTTGTTGGCACAGTAAGACCACAACTGCATTGGGTGCAAATAACAGCTTTCTGGTTATTAATTTGTCTGTCCTATAGATGTGAACTTATATTTAGTCCCATAAGTCAAAGGAAAAATCTATTGATAAAGTAAATATAGTCCCCAGTGGGGAATCAAAAGCTTGCGTTTTTTGAATAGATAAAGTCAGTCTGTCAAATTACCTTCTAGATGCTTGTCTGTTTGCCCATAGGTTACAGGGAATGTCTGTAGCAAATGTCGTTTTGCACTACCTGTCAATATAATGCTGATTAGTTTATAAGCTTAGGCAGATAATAGAAGGCAGAATATTTGTTAGAAAGATTGAATTCTGGAATAAAAAATACAGGAAAATTGCCCTGGGGCAAAAAGGAGGACAAAAGCATGGAACCTGAGCAGAGATAACCAGTCACATGGCGCATATAGATTACAATAAATGAGTTGTTAAGTTATGAGCTAGTTGGTTAGCATGCCTAGCTCTAGGTCTTAGGTATTTATAACTATTTTTAAGTTTCAGAACCATTATTCAAGGGGCTTGGGGCGTGAGAGGAACAATACCGCACAATGATTGTCAGCTTTGAGTACAGAAGAAACTTTTTACAGTAGAGGGTGGTTATGATTGGAGCCTCAAAACTGCTTAAACTGATGAGAATAAGAAAAATTGTTGCTGTGGTATGTAAGCCCAATATTCAAAAAAGGATTATGCACATATTACCTAGTCTAGAGCCCAAAGAGTGAATAGGTACACAAAAGATGTACCCACAGAGAGGAGTGAAATATTAGAATAAGTTTTTTTTTCTTTAAGCTTAATATAACCATTGACCACAGTGGAATAGAAATTACCTTGGTCTGAAAGCCATGCCATTGAAATAATTGTCTTAATGTTAATAAAGAAAGAAAGAAAGAAAGAAAGAAAGAAAGAAAGAAAGAAAGAATCCAAAAATCTGTATTTGAAGTAGGGATGAAGTTTAATGCTAATGAACATGCCTAGTATATATAAGGACATGGCTTTTATTCTTATCAAAAAGATATAACATAAATTTTGAATTGCATCCTTGAATTCTGTTTTGCCAGAGGAAGAATATGGGTATATTTTGTTCTATTTTTCTCTTTTAAACTTTTTTCCCCTATGGCCTAATGTATATTCTTCAAAGTTTCTTTTGAATGTAAGTCTGTGGTAATTACTCTTTATTTCCAATACAGGAGCTCAACATTACACTCAAGAGTAGTTTTGAGCTGTAGTGTGACATAACAAATTTGAAAA
This sequence comes from Micromys minutus, assembly GCF_963924665.1. Classification (NCBI taxonomy): domain Eukaryota; kingdom Metazoa; phylum Chordata; class Mammalia; order Rodentia; family Muridae; genus Micromys; species Micromys minutus. Next base: position 38,714,752 of record NC_137969.1, read on the forward strand.
ATAAATAAATAAAAAAACAGACTCAGAAGCAAACAAATACATTAACGAAGATATTTTAAAGCAGAAATGTTGTATATATTCAGTAAGGCAAATTTAAAACAAACATACCACCCATACCAAGTATTAACAACTAAATATTCCTGCTTTGAAAAGAAACATGGATGGGGATATATTATGTGGATGGAAAATCATCTGTCATGGATATGTTTCATTGTTTCCAGAAGCAGGGTACTAGTTACTTAGCACCAGGTTTAGAAGTGAAGGATATATTTTAGGAGACTTTTTAGGTAGAAAATATACATGATGGGATTCAATGGATTCACTACAGCCAGCAGCAATTAAATCAAAACTTAAAGATTAAATACAGTTATATAAAATTCAGAGGACTGTTAGGAAATTTCTGAATGGAACATTTGCCACAAGGAAAACATTAGTCAGTAGTTCATGCTTGAGATCAGAAATTGTACACTCCCTTAATGTACTAAAATAATGAAAAGACTGTGAGAAAGGAGAAGCAAGAAAACTGAAGAATATGAATAGGCAACAGTAATTGTAAGAGCAAATAGTTCCATGAAGAACAGACCTGAATATATGTTCAGAATTTTGATGAGAGGGAAATAACTGAAGCTTATGTAAGAAAGTCTGAGAGTGAAGCAAGGCAATAAAGCAACTGAGAATCTTGCCCTGGCCCACAGTCTTCTTGGATGACAACTGACTTTGCCTGGATTATTTTTCTCCTGCATGGTGTTTCTAATATAAAGTAAAGCCAAAGAAGAAATAAGTGATCAGATTAATAGTAGGAAGAATACTAAAGAAGGTAAATTGCCAATTTTATAGGACAAATAAAGAAAGTATATATAATTTTGAATGGCATATTACATATCATTTGGCAAGGTAGTATGAAAATATTTGCCACTTAGAAGTTCTACAATTATGTAATATGAAGTAATACATGTTATCACTAATATTTGTTTTCTGATTTCTTTCTATTTTTTTTCAATTTATACATAATATATTTTATCATAACCTTTCTGTACTCTAATTCCTTCCAGATTCTCCCTACATCTGATCCATCAGACTTTATGTGTTTTCTCTTCTTCCATCTTAAAATGTCATCAAAATGATAATTAAAAAAAAAAAGCAGTCACACAAACAAGTAACAAAATCGCCCATTTTATACAGAGCCACTTCTCTGTATGAAGCCTAGTCAGGAGTGTGATTGACACACCAAGTCTTACTCCACTGCAGAGGGGTTATGATTTTCATTTTCTGAGAAGGTACCAGTTTAAAATAGCTTTTTGATTAGGGTTGGGAATTTGTGCCTATTTTCTAGCTTTATAGCTGGGATTTTGTCTGATTTGACATGATTGCTACCTAATTTTTCCTTTTTATTTCTTACATTTTAGTGAGACACACACACACTTACACACAGACACACACACACACATCAAATATAGTCCAGTTCTTAATTATGTAAGTCATTTATAAATAATTTTACTACCCAGAATCTTAGAACCCATATTTGTCGAATTTAATACAAGTGGAAAAGACACAGATTTATGAAATAAACATGGAATTACCTATTTCTTAAATTTGAATGGTTTTCTAGAGTACTCTGATTCCTTCACAAAGTCAGGTTTAAAATTTAAGTCTTGGGTCAGTTCAAGTCATGGCTTTTCACTTTCTAATAGAGGTTATAATGACTTCTAGAGAAATGTCTCTTCACCTAAGTTATTGTGGCCAACTTTCTATTTACAAGGTGGAGGAACATGAAAGGAATCTGGTTCCCAGATGAGCTAAGACTAGAAGCCCCAGAGACCCTGAAGGGATAGTAGGAGTCTTTCCTCTTTTCTCCATAGATTTGGAAATCACTCCATCATTTTGTGGCCATCAGTCATGTAAGTACAATGAAGAGGATGTTACCTGTGGTGATTTTGGCTCAAGACAAATCTCCATTTTAATAAGGTAGCTATAGGCCTGGAAGGCTTAGCCAATAAGCTTCCTTCCTGACATTACTTCCTGACAATAGTGTTTAATCTCAGGCCTACCCTGAGGAGTGGTTTATGGTTCTACATATCTATGTCCCTCCATGACAATAAATGCTTTAAAACTGTGGACGCCTCGTTTCACAGTCTACATGGGGAGGAATGGAGAAGGACTTCCCCTATAGAGTTGCTGTCTATTCTCCTGTGGAAGGTCTCTCTGTGCTCCAGGCTACTACAGCCACCAAACCTGTAGCCATCAAGCCAAAGATTATCCTCCCTCCATTGGACCAGCTGGAGATCCCTCCCTTTTACACCCCACATACCCCCAGCCTGGCTTGGGCTAGATCTAGCCTGCATGCTTCACTCCATCCTCAGCTCTTCCACGGCTTCAGGCACTGCCTGAATGTCCATGAACCTAAGAACCGGAATTCCCCGGCCTCACTGCAAGCCGGGGGACCCTCTAGCCAGGTCTGGCATTCCTGTGCCCCAGACTGTATTTCCCCACCCCTGGGCTGTGTCCTGGTTTTCCCTACATACTGACACATGCCCAGGGACAGTGTGGGGTAAGCATGGTCTCAGATGAGCCTTGTGCAGAACAGAGGTGGGACCAACAACACTACAATAAGGTACTCCTGAGAGTAACCCCAGAGTATACAGAGAAGATGGTCATCAGTTATTTTCAGAACACTAAATGTTAAATATTTAGAGGTAGAACACATTTTGTGAAAGAAAGTTACTTAATAGAATTCTCATGAAAGGAGCTGTTCTTTCCTTTAAAGCAAAATCAATTCGTAAAAGAATAATAAACCTGGTCTCTGTTTGCATACGACCCATTAATCTTAATAAGGATAAAATCAAGAGTATAGAAACACCAGTTTGATTCTAGCTACTTTCTAGGCAGGAAATATGTTGTTTAACCACATACTTCCTAAAACAATAACCTTGCATATAAGCAATATTGGCCAGTGAATTACTTGAAATATATTATGTGCTCTAATACAATTGCCCAAATGTATTTTGTTTGTTTGCTTATTTGATGTTTTTAAACCATTATTTGACATGACTGAAATAGAGTGTATTTAGCTAGTGAAAATTGTTTTGACTTGAATATACAAGTAACTTTGTAAAAATGGATTTTAAATAATAGATTTTATTTAGCACATATTCAATAAATGTTTCTCTGCTTTATCTGAACATAAATCTCAAAATCTATTAACAAAATTTATTATAGAATTTAAAAGGTTTAAATTCACTGAACATTATATTTCACCTGAATTAACACTTAATAGCTGTCATCTTTTTTTGGCTTGCTTCACTACAGCAGCAGACACTTTAGTTCATTAAGCAAGAGGCATAGAATTCTACCTATAGGTTTATTACCAGCTACTGTATAATTGGGATAACTACTCAGACTCAGATATTTACAACGGACATGTTTCAGTGGCCTGAAGTCACCAAGCATGGATAAAATGGAACATTCCTAATACAATAATCAGGAGAGATAATCAGAAGCGGAAGCAGCTCTATAGCAGTCCTCAATAATTCAAAAGTGTTCAAGTATGTATTCTACTGCTATATGCAACTAGCAGTCTTGGTATAACCTATTTAAAGTTGTTTTCTGACTCGGATCAGCAACTCCTAAAGCATTAAAGACTGGTGAGTAGGAGATCTGGGCAGCCAGGGAGCAGAGAGATCTCTGCAGAGTGCACACAGTAAGCGCAACCCCAGGCCTGCCTGATCCAGGGACAAGGAACACAACTTTGGAACTTCTGTTTCCACCCAGAGGCGACTTCAGGGCACAGAACAGGGCCCGGCCCACCTGCTCCCCCCCCCCCCCCCACCAGCAGCTCTTAAAGGCTTAAAGACTGGGACCAGGAACACAACTTTGGAACTTCTGTTTCCACCCAGTGGAAACTTCAGGGCGCAGAACACAGCGCAGCACATCTGCCACTCGGATCAGCAGCTCCTAAAGCTTTAAAGACTGGTGAGTAGGAGATCTGGGCAGCCAGGGAGCAGAGAGATCTCTGCGGAGTGCGCACAGTAAGTGCATCCCCAGCCCTGCTTGATCCAGGGACCAGGAACACAACATTGGAATTGCTGTTTCTACCCTGCGGAGATCTCAGGGCACAGAAAAGGGCTCGGCCAATCTGACACCTGGACCAGTGGAGATCCAGGGACACAAACCAGATACAAGTGAAAGGCAAGAACATATCACTGACAACAAGATGGCAAAAGGAAAGTGAAAGAGTATATCCAAAGAAAACCAAGACAACATGGCAATACCAAAACCCAGCTCTCCCATAACAGCAAACATTGAAATGACAAACACTCCAGAAAAAGAAGACCCAGACCTGAAATCATACCTCAAGACGCTGATAGAGATACTTAAACAAGAACAGGAGGAAAAGCAAAAAGCTTCAGATGCTTTTAAAGAGGACACAAGAAAAACACTCAAAGAACTCAAAAAACTAGAGGAAAACAGAACTAAAGAGATGAGGGAATTTAAAACAGAAATTGACACAATAAAGAAAACACTAAAAGAGATAACCCTAGAGGTAGAACACCTAAAAAAGAAATCAGGAGTCACAGAAGCAAGCATTTCAATAGACTACAAGAGATGGAAGAGAGAATCTCGGGGTCCAAAGACAACATTGTAAACATAGACAAAACAGCCAGAAAAGATGCAAAAAACAAAAAGCTCCTAACCGAAAATGTCCAGGAAATCCAGGACACAATGAGAAGACCTAACCTAAGGATAAAAGAAATAGAAGAGGGAGAAGAGTATCAACTAAGAGGCACAGTAAATATCTTCAACAAAATCATAGAAGAAAACTTCCCTACCCTCAAGAATGAGATGACCACGAGCATAAAAGAAGCCTTCAGAACTCCAAATAGGTTGGACCAGAAAAGAAATACCTCCCGACAAATAATAGTCAAAACACCAAGTGCGCAAAGCAAAGAAAGATTACTAAAAGCAGTAAGGGAAAAAGGGCACCAAATATATTAAGGCAGACCAATCAGAATCACACCCAATATCTCAACAGACACTATGAAAGCTAGAAGAGCCTGGACAGACATCATGCACACCCTAAGAGAGCACAAGTGCCAGCCCAAGCTGCTATACCCAGCAAAACTATCAATCACCATAGATGGAGAGAAAAAGATAATTCAAGACAAATCAAAATTTACACAATATCTGACCACAAACCCAGCACTACAACAAATTATATGTTGAAAACCCAATACAATGAGGGAAAATACTGCCCAGTAAAAACAAGAAAATTCCTAAACAGAAAACCAAAAGAATAAAATGACACAGACACAACTCAAACCACAAAAGCAATAATAGCAGGAAATGAAAACAACTATTCCTTGATATCTATTAACATAAATGGACTCAACTCCACAATAAAGAGACATAGGCTATCAGACTGGATACATAAACAAAATCCAGCCCTTTGCTGCATACAGGAAACTCATCTCAGAGACAAAGACAGACACTATCTCAGAGTAAAAGGGTGGGAAAAAAAACTTACAAGCAAACAGCCCCAAGAAGCAAGCTGGAGTGGCTATTCTAATATCAAATAAAGTAAATTTCTAACCAAAAACTATCAAAAAAGATAAGGAAGTACACTTTTTACTCATAGCAGAAAAATCGGTCAGGAGGAACACTCAATTCTTAACATATATGTTCCAAATAAAAAAGCAACCACATTCATAAAAGAAAACCTACTAAAGCTCAAAAACTACATTTCACCCCACACAATAATAGTGGGAGACTTTCATACCCCACTCTCAACAATGGACAGATCATGGAAACAGAAACTGAACAAGGACACTGCAAAACTAGCAGAGACTTTGAACCATCTAGAATTAATAGATATACACAGAACATATCATCCTAAAGTAAAATAATACACCTTCAACTCAGCACCCCATGGCACGTTCTCGAAAATTGACCACCTAAATGGACACAGAACGAGCCTCAATCGATATAAGAAGATTGAAATATTACCATGCATCCTCTCAGATCACCATGGTCTACGGCTGGTCTTTAACAACAACAAAGACAACAAAAAGCCTACGTACACATGGAAACTAAACAATGCTCTGTTAAATGATAGCAGGGTCAAAGAATAAATAAATAAATAAATAAAGGACTTTCTAAAATTCAACAAAAACGAAAACACAACATACCCAAACCTATGGGATGCAATGAAAGCGGTACTGAGAGGAAAACTCATAGCCTTAAGTGCTTCCAAAAAGAAACTGGAGAGAGCTAATATCAGCAACCTGACAGCACAGCTAAAAGACCTAGAACAAAAGGAAGCAGATATACCCAAGAAGAATAGATGGCAAGAAATAATCAAAATTTTGGCAAAAATATACCAAATAAAAATTAAAAGAACCATTGAAAAAATCAACAAAACCAAGATATCGTTCTTTGAGAAAATCAACAAGATTGATAAACCTCTAGCCAGAGTAACTAGAGGGCAAAGAGAGAGTATACAAATTAACAAAATCAGAAAGAAAAGTGGAGACATAACAACTGAAACTGAGGAAATTCAAGAAATCATCAGATCCTACTACAAAAACTTATACTCCACAAAATTGGAAAATGTGAGGGAAATGGACGAATTCCTAGACAGATACAAGATCCCAAAGTTAAACCAGGACCAAGTAAACCATCTAAATAACCCTATAACACCTAAAGAAATAGAAGAAGTCTTCAAAAGCTTCTCAACCAAAAAAAGCCCAGGTCCAGTTTGGTTCAGTGCAGAATTTTATCAGACATTTATTGCGGGTATAACACCAATACTCTCCAAACTATTCCAAAAGATAGAATCAGATGGAATACTACCCAACTCATTTTTTGAGGCTACAATAATTCACGTACCTAAACCACAGAAAGACCCTACAAGGAAAGAGAACTTCAGACCAATCTCACTTATGAACATTGATGCAAAAATACTCAAAAAATCCTTGCAAACCGAATCCAAGAATACACCAAAATGATCATTCATCATGACCAAGTAGGCTTCATCCATGGGATGCAGGGATGGTTTAATATAAGGAAATCCAACAACTTAATCAACCATATAAACAAACTCAAAGAACAAAATCACATGGTCATCTAAAGAGTTTCTAGGAAACCATTTAACAAAATTCAACACCACTTCATGTTAAAAGTTCTGGAAAGAACATGAATCCAAGGTCCATACTTAAACATAATAAAAGCAATATACAGCAAACCAACAGCCAACATCAAACTTAATGGTGGGAAACTTGAAGCAATCCCACTAAAATCAGGGACTCGACAAGGCTGCCCACTCTCCTTCTACCTATTCAACATAGTACTTGAAGTCCGGGCTGGAGCAATAGGACAGCAAAAGGATATCAAGGGGATACAAATCAGAAAGGAAGAGATAAAAACATCACTCTTTGTCGATGATATGATAGTGTACCTAAGTTACCCCAAAAACTCCACCAGGGAACTCCTACAGCTGATAAACAAGTTCAGCAAAGTGGCTGGATACAAAATCTACTCAAACAAATCAGTAGCCTTCCTATACTCAAAGGACAAACATGTGGAGAAAGAAATTAGTGAAACGGTAACCTTCACAATTTCCACAAAAACTATGACATACCTTGGTGTGACTCTAACTAAGCAACTGAAGGACCTGAACGACAAGAACTTCAAACCTCTAAAGAAGGAAATTGAGGAAGATCTCAAAAAATGGAAATATCTCCCATGCTCATCGATTGGAAAGATCAACATTTTAAAAATGGCCATCCTACCAAAAGCATTCTACAGATTCAATGCAATCCCCATCAAAATTCCAACACAGTTCTTCATGGAATAGGAAAGATCAATGTGAAATTTCACATGGAACTACAAAAGACCGAGAATAGGGAAATCATCCTCAACAACAAAAGTACATCTGCAGGAATCACTATCCCTGACCTCGAGCTATACTACAAGGTAATTGTGCTGAAAACTGCATGGTACTGTTACAGAAATAGGCATGTGGATCAATGGAATACAATAGAAGATCCAGAAATGAGTCCTCACATATATGGTTACCTGATTTTTGACAAAGGAGCAGTAAACATTCAATGAAAAAAGGACAGCCTATTCAACAAATGGTGCTGGTCCAACTGGCACTCAACATACAAAAGAATGAAAATAGACCCTTTCTTATCTCCTTGTACAAAGCTCAAGTGTAAGTGGATCAAAGACCTCCACATTAAACCAGATACACTGAAACTATTAGATAGCAAAGTAGGGAAAACTTTAGAACATATAGGCACAGGAGAAAATTTTCTGAACTAAACACCAATGGCTCAAGCTCTAAGGTCAAAGATTTACAAATGGCACTTAAAGAGATTGCAAAGTTTCTGTAAGGCTAAGGATAATATCAAGACAACAAAACGGCAGCCAACAGAATGGGAAAATATTTTTACCAACTCCACATCAGATAGAGGCCTAATATCTAAGGTATACAAAGAACTCAAAAAGGTAGACACCAGAGAATCAAATAACCCTATTTAAAAATGGCGTACAGAGCTAAACAAAACGTTCTCAGTTGAGGAATATCTAATGGCTGAGAAATATCTGAGGAAGTGCTTAACATCCTTAGCCATCAGGGAAATGCAAATCAAAACAACCATGAGATTCCACTTCACACCAGTAAGATTGGCCAAGATCCAAAATAAGAGGACAACAGATGCTGGCGATCTTGAGGAAAAAGAGGAACCCTTCTCCACTGTTGGTGGGGTTGCAAAGTAATACAACCACTCTGGAAATCAGTCTGGCGTCACCTCAGAAAATTGGAGATAATACTACCTGAAGACCCAGCTATTCCACTTCTGGGCATATACCCCAGAGACACCTTAGTACACAACAAAGATATATGCACCACAATGTTCATAGAAGCTCTATTTATAATAGCCAGAAGCTGGAAAGAACCCAGATGTCCTTCAGAAGATGAATGGATACAAATAATTGTGGTACATTTACACAATGGAATACTACTCAGCCACCAGAAACAATGACTTGACCAAATTTTTAAGACAATGGCTGCATCTAGAGAATATCATTCTGAGTGAGGTAACCCAGTCAGAAAAGAACAGACATAATATGCAGTAACTGATAATTGGATGCTAACCCCAGAGGCTCGCACTGCCCCAGAAACAACTCACAGACTGTATGAAGTCCAAGAAATAAAGAAAATAAAACAAAGCAAAACAAAAAAAAATCTTTATAGAACAAGAAACTTTTACTATTTCCATGTTACATTTTGTTTTACATGTACTTTATGCTCATTGTATCTATTAAGTTTTCAATGCTTACTGTCAAACCTTTAAAAAAATTAAGTACTGACTAAAAAATATATTCATACAGTTTTATGTAAAAATTATTTTAAAATCTGAAAAAAAAGTACTAACAAAAATGTATTGTATAATTTTATGCAAAATATGCTTAAAATCTGTACATTTATCTTTGTTTTGTAAAATAAAGTTATTGAAAAAGAATAGTAAAATTGTTTTCTTTTTATGATGTGTATATATATATGGAACATATATTCAAGTGTATGAGTACCCACAAAGGCTAGACAGATAATATTATCTGATCCCTGGAGTTGTAGTTACAGGTGTTTGTAAGTACTGGGTACTGGAAACAAATTCTCTTTCTCTAGAACAATGACATCTCTTATTTGATGAGTCAACTTTCCTGTCCCAAGTTTGGACAAAGTTTTAATGTGAAACATAAGTATTTCCCCAAGAGATAGGATTTTTGGCGTGTTTATTTCATCTCTGAACTTTTCTCTGACCACCTAGAGATGTCTGAGCAGGGATCTATCAGTGCTTTCTTGGCTGTCACTGTATTCTTTAATCAACACAGCATTACTTAAAAAGCATATTTACATGTTTCCCACCTGGCCATTCCGCAATTTCAGACAGCAATGTGAGCTGTTTTTGTACATAATTTAGTATTCAAAAACAATTCACAGTGGAAAAAAAAAAATAGTAAGATTGTATTCTCAGTTCCTTCAAGATATATGTTTAGCAGAAAGGTTACTCTAAACATCAGGTCTCCCTAAAATGTGGTTACATTTTGTTCCTCAAAGATACTGTATTTCTCAAGCAGGAATTACATTCATGTAGTAAGCTTTCTCAGTATCTCAGCTTCCAAATACATAAGATTGTAATGATAATTGTAACTGTTCTGACAAACATGAGAGGGATCATTATAGTTGTAATTAATGCTGTAATTATCATCACTGTCATAAAAGCATTAATTGAGCTGAAATTATGACATCTATACAAGACATTTATTTCTAGATGCTTCAGTTTTACACAGAAATAAGTAAGATTGTACCAGCCATTAAGTTTAAATACACATACATACATGCACATAGCTATATCGTTTATATTAAAGGGTAACAAAGGAATTATTTTCAGTACTTGAAATTTTACTCATTTAAATTATGAAAATAGGAGGCTTAGTAATTTCTTTTACATGGATTCTGAACATCATCAAAGTTGATCCAGGTACCATACAGAAATATGATAAAAGTAGTTGCTGGACTACAGAAAAACAGATTTGCATTTATATAATAACAAGTAATATACCTGAAAAAGACAGAAAGCAGCAAAGGTAATATGAAACTAAAAAATTATAATACAAAATAATACTAAATTTTGTGCAACAAGAACACACAGCACGGAGTTTCAATATGGTGACCAAACTCAGAGCGGTTTTAATGGCTCGCTGCTAGGGTACACAAAGCAGAAATCAGGATACAGTCCACTCTGATTCCTATGTGGAGCATGTGGGATATAATCACTTTCCAGTTGCTCCTAGATGCTTCTTTACATGCTCATCCTAAGGGCACCACCTTCCTCTTTCTATGCATCTCTCTCACATGATCCCTGTCCCTTTGAGCCAGTGGTTACACATTTGACAAGTTTCAGGCCTGAAATATCTCAAATTATTTTCTTAAGACATAATTATTTTAACTTTAAATGAAAACAGCTCTTTCTTTAAGACTAGTTTTCTAAAATTCTACTAGCCTTTCTAGTTGTGCAATTTTAGAGAATGTATTGTGATGTTCTTTCTGTACTTCAGAGAGTGTGTAGCAAAGCCTATTTGAGTAATTATCATAGCCAAGGCCACAGGCATATAACAGTCATAGCAAATATAATAAGTATCTTTCATGATTTACTAAAGTCTGTAAAATGTTTCTGAGAAATAAAATAAAATGTAACTTGAGTTGGATCTTCATAACCAGGGCTCTGGAAAGATCTAGAAAGGAGAGAGGAATTGGGTATTGCCCACAGCCATGGACCAGAGCAATAAGATATTGGCACATTACACATGGACCAGCTCTTCTTGAAGACAACACACAGTACTTTTCAGAACAGTTTGGAAAGTCTCCTTTTTCAAAGGACTTATGTCATTGTATTGAATATTTAAACATTTCACAATATTTTTTGCAGTTTGAACTTCTGGAGCTTAAAGTAAATCTGTGATATCCATATGTCACAGAATAAGGGATAGTCAGCTTTCTGGATTTTGGTGAGTTTAAGGCAGTCATTATTCTACCTACCATGATAACAAAACCTTTATGGTTCCCATAATAAGTATTTTCCCATGGGTTTTTGTCAGCTCTGGATTTTGATGTAAATATTTCTCTTACAAGTTCATTTACTTATCATTTCACAAAAAAAGAAAGAATAAAGAAGAGCTAATGTTTTCTTTTTTCTTTCTTACTTGATTCATTTAAATGATTCCCAAATGTATACTCTGTTCTTCTAAACCATGCTGATTCCTTGTGTTAGATTTACATTTTCTCTGTTTAAATTCTCCAGACATTCAGGCTTATAACATGTCTCAAAACAATTTTACTTCTTTCTACCTTCTAAGATATGAAGGATTTTAAAAATCTCTCTGTGTGGAAATCAAGACATGGATATAACTTTTATAAGCTCTCTTTTGGCTATCCATTCAAAATTATAAATGGCATCATGTACCTTTAGCAAATGTTTCACAATTTTACTATTACAACATATTTTAACATCAGGAGTATCTCCTATAAAACCTATTAGTGACTCAACCAGAATACCTTGTTGAAATATTCATAAAGAAGCATGAAACACTCCATCTGCAAAAATTGGGATTTAAATATATAGAATGCAGCTCTTCTGTATTTCCATTAGTTAAAACCTGCCAAAATTATTAAATATTTCCTCAGACAAGATTCAATTGCAATATCAATGTATCCAATCTTACATGAAGAAGCTGAGGCAGGTGAAATCTTTACATCAATTTCCAGAATTTCTTTGCAAGTCCCTGGATATAGATAATTTTTCTGGCATGTAAAGGGCTGGTGTTCTTCAAGTTGTTTCTGAAGAAGTGAAAAAAAAAAAACAACTTTAGTTTAGATATTATGGCTAATTTGCGGCCTGAGGATCTTGAAAAATATTAAATGTCAATACAGAAAACATTTCCCAAACTACAGATTTTACCGACATGCGGTTCCAACTTCTGTTTTCTCCTTCCTTGTTCCGTGTGCCGTGGAATACTCGCCACCTGACCCTACCTGACCTTGAGAGTTAGGGGTGAGATGACACAGAGTCAAAGTCACAGACTCCTGGAGCAAGTGAGAAACACTGCAGCAAGCTCTCTGAATACTCCTGCAAGTTAATTTAATACTCTCTACCCATGCCCCTATTGGTCCCAAGTAAAGTGTCTCTCCTAAACAGCACCTCCTGATTGGCTGGTATTATTCCCACCAGGAATCCTTGGTCTCTAAATCAGTCCTCAACTAAGTTCTCCCGCAGAATATGCTTTTGCATATTCATAGCCCCAGACATTAACACAGCCCCCTGATGTTCCTGGTACACTCCTTGGTTGCCCAGTCAAAGTACACATGGTCAGAAAACAGAGCAACGTCCAGAACAGGTGGAGCCCCCAGTGTACCTCTTCATCAGGAAGTGAAGTGGAATCTGGGATAAATAGGTTTCACAGAACTCTGGTCTACCCAGGAATTTCAAAAGTGAGTTTTTAGCCCAGAAATGTTCCTGTTCAAAGGAAGAACAGGGGAAAAAAGATGGAATAGGACCTGAAGGAAGGACCATCAGGGAAGCGCTGCAGCTGGGGATCAATCGTGTCTTCAGACATCAAACCCAACACTGTTGCTCTGGTCAAGAGGTGCTTGCTGACACGTACCTAATTCCTCAGGAAGTCTGGCCAGCAACCAGCAAATGCAGATGTGGATATTTGCAGTCAACCAGCAGACAGAGCTCAGGCAACCTGGTGGGGGAGATGGCAGATTAACTGGAGGAGCAGATGGGGATTGCAATCCCACTGGAAGAACAACATAGGTTAGTCTGGATATCCAGTTTATCCAGAAGAAATGCATTTGGATGAATCCTTGGCTCCAGTTACATATACAGCAGAGGCTGCCCTTAGCTGACAGCAAAGAAAGGGGAGACTCTTGTTTCCCGGGAGGCTTGATACCCCAGCATAGGGAGGATGCTGGAGCAATGGGGCGGGAGAGTGGAGGTGAGTGGGTAAGTTGATGAGTACCATTGTACAGCTAAAGGGGAGGGGTGAGGGCAGATGTAGAAATGGGGTTAATAGATGGGAAATCTCGAAGTGGGATATTATCTGAGATGTAAAGAAATGGAATGATTAATAGAATGAAAAAAAAGAATAAAGAGGTTAAAGCAGCCCGTGGTCATGGGGTAGGTGGGCCGGATGCTGTGTCCCATTTCAGCTGCATGTTGGGAAACCTGTTCTGATGTGAGATAAACTACAAGTGCACCAAGTGGAGAGAGCTTGCCCCAGTTGTTACTGAGCTCTAACAACCCACATGAATACCAAACTGTACTCCTACTATATATGTGTGGGGGTGGACTAGGTCTAATCTATGTATGCTCTTTGGTTGGTGGCTCAGTCTGTGGAAGATCCGATAATGCTGCAGTTACAGACAGTTGTGATTTAACTAAAGTGGTGCTAGAAACTAAATGTCAGCTCTCTATAAGTATGCAGAGAATGTAGCTTTTCCAAGAAACCGCTGAAGGTGAAAGGCACTCTATAGTAGAGACATAAATCCCACAGCCCAACACCATACATAAATATCAATTTACTATTATGTTTTTAAAGTGAAAATTTCCATGCAGAATATATAAAAAAATGATTATAGATATACATTCTCTGCACTGATAATCTAACAGTTGTTCTGAAATAAATTCAAGCTGTGGAATAAGATGAAGTTAGTTTAACTCTTACAGAGAGAGGAAGGGAGGGAGAGAGAGGGAAAGAGAGAAAGAAGTATGCACACCTAACTGGTGGGCAACTATCAACATTTTTCATGTCAAAGAAACTGAAATAACATGAAAGCACATACACTGCTTTTGCTGTAACTTTATCACTTGTACATTACCATATGCTAAACAGTTTTCCTGAATGAATTCAATCTCTGCCAAAATTGTCAACTGAATAGAGAACTCTATTGGTAATCCCATTTTTTTTCTCCTAAGTGGTAAGGAAGCTTATATTGGGTGAGGTTAGAATCAGAGTTTCAAACAGTATCATTTACAGAGTACAGCATCCAAAGTGTCTCCTGTGGTATAGACTAAGATTCTATGTGCCATAGTAACATTTGATCAGTACAGTAGTCACTATGGAGACTTTGTGTTATTCCAAAAAATCATAAAAGAAAGATAGAGAAGTTTGAGGCCTTTATATTCTACTTCCAAAGTAAATTTCATAGCTCCGGGCCATTGAGCCTTGGAAGTCCATAAAGGCTGTGAGGTCAAAAAAAAAAACAAAAAAAACAAAAAACCACCACTTTTATAATTTATATAAATTACACTCTTTGTAGTAATTTTAGTCACTTTAAATTTGTTTGTTTTCTATGCTATAGCCCATGCAAATATTTTGATGAGAAACTGTCGATTTTGTGGCTGACATTAATTATGATGTGGCCTTTACAGTAAACCTTCTTGGAAGGTATGGTATTTGTCTTTTAACAAGTGGCAAAGGGAATCTAGTTTCTACATCTTCACTGAAGTTACCAAAAATTTTCTTACATTGTTGGCAGCAACCTTGTATACCAGATGGAAACAGACAGAATCAGTGTGAACAAAAGACCACAATATTTACTGTCCACTGAATGATAGTCTTTTGTTTCTTCTAACCATGATTCCTGGTCTTAACGGAGATTCCTATCCTTTTTTATTTTTGTTACCTTCTTGAATCTTGTGGGCTTCTTTTCTAACTACAGGGAAGCGGAGTGGTTTGCTTCAAAATATGAAAAAAGATACCTATACAACATGAGACTATAAAAATTGGTTAGACAAAGAAAACACATGAAGAATACCTTCAATGAAGTCCTGCAAATTATTTTATAGAAATGCTTTTAATATTTTAGTTTCATGATATTATAATATTTTAGAATTTTCTTTTTCTGTTCCTTCTAGTAAAATATTCCATATGTTATCAATGCATATATTATTTCTGATTCATGGGCTCTTTTCTTTAGTTGTTGTTATACCTAACTATATAAATACAAATTTCTCAGTCTATATTTTGTTTCTTTTATGAGTATGTTTTCACAATGGCCATTTGGTATTGGATAAATGATTGGTGTATTCCTCCCATGGTCAGCATTCCTTGATCATTCTTTATGTAGGCTTGAGGCCTTCTGAGCTTTCTATTTTCCATGTTAGGATATCTGTTGGTGTCTATGTCCAGTTCATGCTTAGCCAATCATGTTGGCAAAACTTCATGTGTATAGCATCAAAAATCTCTCAAAGACATCTTACAGCCAAAATCTCTGTTTCTTCAGTTCAATTATTCTCAACCTTCCTAATGCTGCAACTCTTTAATATAATTCCTTTTGTTGTGCTACCCACCCGAAAAATTGCTAATCATAACTGTGATTCTGTTACTATGATTAATCACAAGGTAAATATGTGATATTCAGGGTGATTATAAGCAACCCCTGTGACAGGGTCATCAACATCCAAAAGAGTTATGACTCACAGACTGAAAACTACTGCACTAGCTTTCTATACTCTTTATTCCTTGATATTTATTTGGATGCAAGAATTTTTGGTAGATGTATCAGTGGGGACTGAACTATACAGCATTGCATGTTAATTGTTTATGGTTTTTCATAATAGTCTCCTTTTAAATAATGAATTTTAAGTAAAGATCAACTATTTTTATTTATAAATCTGTATTTTCTTATTATTTTCTAGTTGTTGAGATTATATCAGCATTTTTTTTCAAAAAGTAGTGTATGGGTTATAACAGAGCTTGAGGAGAAAGCCTGCTAATTAAGGACAAAGTCTAACATGTGCAGAGCTTCTATGACCTCTGTGCAAAATTAAGGACTGCCATTACCAGAAGGTATTTCCCTTTTTTGGACCCTGTTTGTGGAGCCAGTACTCCTTGACCTACTACTTTGATTAGGTCAAGAAGTTTTTCATAGACCTACAAGTTTAACTTCATTTTGTCCCTTTCCTATCAACCCACACCCAGTAAGAACTTGTTCCAGACACTTCTGAAAAGCCTCTGCATACAGATGAGTTATATGTAAAATATTCAGATCTAACTCATGGTTTCAATTTACACTAAAATCTCCTTTCTACTCTCCCAGGTCCATAAATACCCCTGCTTTACCCCAATAAGTGTATTCATAAAAGCCCACCTAGAAAAAAAATGTATCCACACAAGTTAATATTGTCTCAGAGTGATGTCTCATTGACTACTATAAAATTTCCTCATCTAATAAAGCTATAATACTAAGATCTTCAGCGAAGCCTCCTCCCCAACTCCCCAGTACTGACCTGGATTCTGCAGAACCACACATTATGCTTTCAGTCTGATGTTCAGTATCATCTGAACACCCTGAGAGAGAGGAAGTAGATGACACAAAAACACAGCTGATCCCCACTCAACCACTCTCTAAATTCATACCCCGTGCTTTGGCCAAAAATTCTGATTGTAAGTTTGTGATAATTGAAATTCAGACAGCATCATTACCTCTCTCAAGTTTTTGTTTTGTTTTTTTTTTTTTTTGTCTCATTGAGTTTTTTTTTTTTGTGTTCAGAAAACAAAAATCAATGAGACAAAGTTCTGTTAATGTATTTTTAATCAACATTACTTATTCTTTGCTGTGACTTTTAATTTTGTATCAATATATCTAATCTATTTTTCTTATCATGTAATTTTTGTAAATATTTTATTCAGTCTTATAAAGTTTGAAATTATCCTATTTTCATTGATACACACAAACATACAAACACATATGTATATATGTATATATATGTATATATACGTATATGTGTGTATATGTGTGTATATATATATGTATATATACATATGTGTGCGTGTGTGTGTCTGTGTGTGTGTGTGTGTGTGTATGTTATATATATTTGGGTCTGCTAAATTTGAAAATCTAACCTCCTGCTTTGATGTTTTTGTAATGTGAAATTTTGTCCTGGTTTAATCACTAACCATTGTCTTGTTTTCTTCCCACCTGACATCCATCCACTAGAGACTTTGCAATTCAGGGTACTCGTTATAGAAGAGTAGGATGAGAACCTAGTGGCCTAGGTTATGCTTCTGTTTCATTCTTTCCCTTTAGTTCTCTTAAGAGTTTAAATTGGTGAATAAATATAATCAAAGTGTGTTATGTATATTTATGGAAATTTTTATGGAAATGTTATGCTGAAACTCTGAAACTCATAATTTTAATTAATATCTATATCCTAGTTTTGTATATATATATATATATATATATATATATATATATATATATATGATAAACAATAACATCTTAAGTAGAAAAGGGTATATTTCTCTTATACATCATGATCACAGCTAATCACTGAGGGAGGTCATGGCAAGAATTTAAGTAGGACTAGAGGCAGAAACAATATAGGAAATCTTGACTTATTCTCTGATCTCATGTTTGGCAAAGTTTCATGTATTTTCCTGGACCAACCACTAGCTCAGGGTGGTATTAGCCACAGTAGGCTAGAACCCTCTCTCATCAAATATTAATGAAAAAAAATTTTCCACAGACCTTCTTACACAGCAGTCTGCTGGAGCCAATTTTTCCGAATCGAAGTATTCTTCTCAATGCTTTTTGCAAATCCCAAGTCTTTCAACTGTGGGTTTATATAAAGTTTAAAATAAGGTACATATTTCTTATGCCACAAGATAAGAACCAGGAATCATTTACAATCAAATCAAAATAAAGCCAATAACTTACTCTCTGATGTTCTAGATCCATCTTTTCAAGACTGTCATCTTCGGCAAACATTGCTTGTCGTAATGGCTGCGACTGGCTTCCCTCCACATCTACTTCTGTTCTTGATGGACATTTGCTATGATGTCTATTGCAACAAGAGATTGTACTTTCACCAATGCCTGTTTCTGTCTTCACAATACTTCATCATTTTAAACTAATAGCAATTGGCAGAATCTTACATATAATTAAGTATATCTGTTAGCTTGAGAAGACCCTTGACTTCCTCTGATCCATAGCTTCTGTATGCTGACCCCAAGAAAACGCTCTTAAAGATATTTTGCTTCAGTATTACTCATCTCTTGTATCAAACTAATTTTTTTCATCCACAAGTATCTAGCAACACCTATTCAGGAAAACGAGAGATTCCTGCCAGTAATGCTGAGCTCTTGTTAATCACAGTTGATCCTTCAGTACCAAATGACCAAAAACCCAAGGTTTTAATTCAAATATATCATGATAATGGTGTTAAAAAAGTGCTCACTTCCCTCTGAAATTTTATCAGCCAGGCCTCTACTATCTGCCTTTTTCTCAACATTTTAATCTTGAATTATTTATAGATCATTAAGTTTGGAAAACTCAATGCTACTTTAACCCAAATTTCTAAAGGTCCTTCCAGAAATGAAGTAGTCAGGTCTTTCATAGAAACAGTCCACTTTTTGGTAATAATTTGTTTTCTGACATGATTCTATAACTGCAATAATCTCCATTATTAAAAGAAACTTGAGGAAGATGAGTTTATCTCATTACATACCTAATTATGAAGGGGAAGTTAGTGTAGAACGTGACCATGGGAATTGAAAGAGAGAACATGGAATAATAATAGTTATTGTCTTGACCTCCATGGCTTGTTCAATCACTTTACCTAAGACTGCAATAGCCCATAGAGGGCTGTGCCATCCAGATTCAATCATTAGTAAAGAGAATATGATGAGGTCATTTTCCTTATTTGAGGTCCTTTCCTTCCTGAGGACTTTACCTCTGTCATCAAGAGTAAAAGAACTAATCTGTATACTATCCTAAGATATTTGTAAAGTTATTTATAACATATAGATTTATTTAATGCCTTCCAAAATCCTACCTGAGTATTTTATTCAAGTTAATATTTTGTTACAGTCTTATGTGTGGAAGGGTAGAATAAATAGTTCAACTGATTTTAAACCTTTATAAATATTAGATATTACTAAACTGATTTTGAACCTTTATAAATATTAGATATTACTAAAATGTAAATGTTATCAGTATAGTGTTCATGAACATATGAAGAGGTGGGTACTTTGGTCTACCCAGAAAATAACTTCACATATAAAAATTACTGTCAAATGATGGTATAACTTTTCATCTGGAGATATAATCCCCTAAACAAAAACGGTGCTAACAAAAACTCAACCAAGAATGTTAAGACTAAAGCAGTAAAACGTGTGGGAGTATGAGTGTGCTCCATAATCACTATTTTCTCTTCCCACCGAAATCTCTGCAATTGTTCTAGAAGAAGACAAGGGCCTTTATTTTGAATTATTTTCCACTTTGAGTATAGAAACACAGCCTTAGTAACCTCCAGAGAAGCATGCTACTCAGCAGGGGGAAATTACTATTGTGATATTTGAACTTGATTCAAGGTCGTGCCAAAACATAATATTTCATATCAATTGCATGTCACTGATCGAATATAATACTTTATTTTTCACTGTAATGTTTTTAATCAAAGACAATCTACATGACACATTTGTTTGTTTGTTTTCACAGCACTACAAAATTGTTTTCACTTTTTTTGAACAACTTTATTTTAAAAAAAACAAAGATAAAAGTACAAATTTTAAGCATTTTTGCATAAAAGTATATGAATACATTTTTGTCAGTGCTTGCCTTTTTTTTTCCAAAGGCTTGAGAGTGTGCATTAAGGTCTTACTAGTTTGGTTACATCCTGTTTTACATGTACTTTTTGCTCATTGTTTTCACTTTTATATGTTGTACTTTGAAGTGACTGTTTAGAAAAATAGTGATAAATTTTTTTTTTCTGTCATGGAAACTCTTCTGTCCTGTTATGAATACTAGCATATTCTCATTTTAAAATAACTGGCAGATATTTATAAACAGTCTAAAGGTACAAATAATATTAATTTGCATATCAAAAATATAACCCCAAAATAAGAATTGCTTATACCCTCTTATTTACATAAACATATACTCATATAACTGTAATTTTATCATTCTTTGAAAACTATTTGAAGAAAATGTCTTTATTATGTAATACTCACATTGCTAATGACCTATTTGTAAATTAAACTAAAATTATGATAAAAATGTTTCGGAAGGGTATGATATTTTCTTGTAATTAGGGTAGTGGATGGCCATGATTGGTGAAATTCCAGTTGGTGTACAGAAGCCAACTAAACTTTGGACTCTTCAGTAAATGAGAACTAAACAATGCAACATTCATTGTAAGAATTGGTAAAGTATGAGCATACAGTGAGCAAAGTAATGATAACTGCTAGATCTAAATGGAGCAGGACATAATAGAAAAATTGAAAATTAAGCAAAGGGGAAAAACATACATGGCATATATGGTGGTTAAGATGATAGTCAAAAGCTGGCAGTAAAAGCAATTAACATAAAAATAAAGTTAGATGAACATACATGTGAAAGATGATGTTATAGTTGCAGAACATTTAGTCACGTATTACAGAAATTAGGCAATGTAAAACAGTGCTTATAGTAAAATTATGTAGTTATTAGCAAGGACAATGAACATACTTTACATATAATAAATACAAAATTATGCTCCATCATAATGTGTCATATTTTTATGCAAAATATAATTTAAAAAAGTATGAAAAGTTTGATGACAGACCAGTAACAAAATTAAAATAATAGAAAACATTTTTAAATTTAAGTATTGGCAGTAGTAGTTGTAAATTTGTTTTTAAGGCACATGTTCTTTATAACTTCCCAGGTATAAGTAGGTTTGATTTACAAAATTTTATTAGTTGAAATGGTCCTATGTTCATCATCATTTCACTGAAGTGTGGAACCATTTCTCCAAGTTTCAGAACAGGGAGGTGACAAAGCTAAGATTGCATCCCCATAGACCAGCTTCACATCTGTTTCTTTACCCAGAAAAGCACTGATTTTCATATTTTATCATCATTTTAAGAAGAAAAACAGGTGAGAATATTGAAGCAGATGCTGTCTTTGATATTGCTTTGAACAATTACTTACCAAGCATCCATTATTAGCTCAAATAAGTCAAGAAGGGCATAAATAGAATTTGGCTCAGTCCTGCTAACTCTCAAATATAAAGAACTGATGAAAATAAGCATAATATTTTAGTTCAAACAATGAAAATGTAGAAAGCAAGGTGTGACAGTGGCTTGATCTATGTTACAGACTTGCAGTTTGAAACTTGAAGTGAAATAGGATCAGCAGACCCTGTTAATTTGAACATGAGCACCTTGCCATCAGGAAAGCTTATGAATGATTCTGCCCCACGGTACATGCACTATGTTCCTTCCAGAGAAGTGGAAAAGACTACATATCAGCTCTCTGCACTGAGCCAGCTCTCTCCCTAAGCAGACAATAAATGCTATAGTAATTTAGGCTATGAAATAGGAGAGTCTGAAGAGATGAAATTTGAGTAGAATATGAGAAAGGGGAAGCTTGCATAAAACAACCTCAAAAGTTTTCTAAAGGCTTCCACCAAAATGTCTGTAAATAAAACCCTTCACTATGTCAGCTGAAAATATTCAAAGAAAACAAAAGTTGGGCTGCAAATCTGAAAGTAAAACCTTCCTCAGTTTGACACAGGTTAGAAACAATTCCCTAATAGGTAATATATAATAAGATATATATATATATAGTGGGTTAAATATACCTGAGTTTAGGAAAAAAAGGTCTCTCTCTCTCTCTCTCTCTCTCTCTCTCTCTCTCTCTCTCTCTCTCTCTCGCTCTCTCTCTCTCTGTGTGTGTGTGTATGTGTGTGTGTTTAGTCAAGATGTCTACTTCAAATGTATTATTTCCTGCATTTAACTTTACTTTTGAAGCATGTTTTCCATGAAATTCGAGATCATGATTAAATTGTTGTTGATCCAGGTCAAAGACACTTCTATACACCAACTCACAGATTTTATTAGAGGTGCACTCAGTACGTGGCTTTTGCGTGAATTCTGTTAATTTAAACTCAGGTCTTCAGGCTTCCACAGTAAGCTATCCCTGAGAAAACAGATTTTAACTGTAGACTTAAATGAGCTTACTCATGCTAAAACAAAATGGTTCAGTATATCAGCCTTTTGCTAGATAAAAAACAAAAAATCAAAAAAACTTTGAAGGTAACTAAAGTGCAGAATATTAAAATTATCTGATATCAAAACATGTTGTTCTAGACCCATAAGGAAGTTAGAAAATGTGTCTCAACATTAGTGCAAAATTAAATTGTACACATAATTTATAGCAAAATATGAAACATTAAAAATGTTTAATTAATTAAAAAAAGCAAAAGTATTAAAATGATGGAGACACTTTCACAAAAAATATATTTAAAATAATGGATTTGTCATATACATACACAAAGCCAGCCAAATTATTGTTAAATTTAGTCTAAAAAACACAGGCATCATATATGATTGCAGCCTTTGCTTCCTAACATTTATTACTAAGATGTAATCAGATAAATGGCAGGAAAAGTTCTGTGGTAATAAGCATTATGTTATTTCACTTCTGAGCTTAGAGCTTTTAAGCTCCTTATAATTTCATGGATTCGAAGGGTGTCTTTGACATTCTGTTGATTTTCAAGCCTCTGATAGCTTCAGGGAAATTGTTGGTGTTTGGTAAAACCAATCATGATGTCAGAGATTTAGAATGTCTTGTCAAATTCCTGATCTCCTAGGAATAGCTAATAACTACTGTTTGAGCGAATCATCAATGATACAACATAACTATGTAATGAAGTTTCCAAAACAAAATAAATGAACAATCCTTTTCTATTTCTACTCATTTTCCATAATCATTTCTTCAGTCTACTTGCCCGCATTTACTGCAGTAGCCATCAGAACAAATGGGTGAACCTGAGTATTTTTATATGTTCTTTAGGATTTTCCAGAAATTTAGTCAGAAGAGAAAGCATGGAAGAAATTATTATTTCAAATTTTGTGGTCACAAATTCAGGTCATAACCTGGGTCTTGCACTATCACATGATGGCACATTTTTCAGATGGAAACCGGCCTCTGTCTAAATTTTCCGATAACCAGACAGTGTGGGAAATGAGTCAGGGAGCAAGTGCTGACTAAAGAGTGGTTTGATGTGAAGAGGAACAACAAATATTTTGTTTCTATGTGTTGTGCAAATATTACAAGTATTAGATATTGAATGGAGGAGCAAAAAGGGTAATTAACATGTTTTCTTTCATTTATATACTTAGAAACGACTATATTACTTTCCCCAAACTTACGTTCAGAAGTAAAACAATCAAAATCAAAATTGTTTAAAACATTTTCAGATTTTAAAAGCATTACAAAGCTATTTGAAAATAATATACAATTAAGACAATTTTTTCAAGACCAAAATCATCATGATATAAAACATCCAATTTTCATTATTTGCAATAACTTTTAAGTAATCAGGGCATTATCATAATGATCAATTGTATATATGAGCATAGTCAAAGAGCTGCCAAATAGAATCTCATGTACAGTGATGCGACAGAAAACCACCTGCCCCCTCCTTCTCCCACTCTGCCCAAATCTCCTCTAGATCCTACATGCCATCCTGTCTTTTTTTTCTTTCCTTTTTTTTCCTTTTTTTACTAGATACTTTGTATTTATATTTAAGATGTTAGGACTTTATCCCACCACATTTTTATTCTTCCTCTCCCTCCATTTGCCTTCACAAAGGTGCACTCCCTTCTTATCTCCCTCTCCACCCCATTGACTTGGCATTCCCCTACATTAGGAAAACTTACCCTCTCTGGAATAAAATTCTCTTCTCACAGTGATGCCAGGCACTGCTATCTTCACCTACATATGAAACGGGATCAATAAGTCTCTCAAAGTTCGCACAAATGTTGGTGTTTTAGTCCATGAGAATTTTGGAGTTTGGTTGATTGATAATGTTGTTATCATCACATGAGGTTACAACCTTCTGCTCCTTAGGTCCTTTCTTTAGCACCTTCATTGAGATCCCAGAGTTCAGACTGATGGTTAGCTGCAGGCATGCCCAGCTGTATCTATGACTCTAGCATAGTCCCTGAGGGGGCATCTCTGTCTGGTTCCTGCCAGTAAGTACATTTTTGGATCAGTTATAGTGCTTGGATTTGGTGACTGCATATGTGCTGGATCCTCCAGGTGAGGTGGCTTCTGAGTGATCTTTTGTTCAATCCTTATCCCTCTATTTGACCTTGTATTTCCTCCCATGAGAGTTTTGTTCTTTTTTTCTAGGAAGGACTGAGACATCCCCATTTTGGTCTTCCTTCTTTTTGAGCTTTATAATGTCTGTGGATTGTTTTTAGGATATTGGGTATCCAGAGCTTTCAGGGGCTAGTACCTGCTTATCAGTGAGTGCATACTATGTGTGGTTTTGTGACTGGGTTACCTCACTCATAAAAGAAGCACTAGCAAAAGATTTTAAAACCATTCAAGATTCATCTGCTGTGAATTCTTGGGTTAGTTAGTTAGTTTTATTGGGTTGTTTGGTTTTTTTTTTTTAATTTCTTGAGTTCTTTTTATATATTGGATATTATTCCTCTATAGAGTTAATGAAGGTTTTTTTCCCCCAATCTGTAGCTTGCTCCTTTGCCTTATTGACTGTATCCTTTACATTACAGAAAGCTTTCCACTTTTATGAGGTCCCATTTACTAATTTTTGATCTTAGAGCATGAGCCCTTGGAGTTCTGTTTAGGAAATTTCCCACTGTGTCAATGAGTTTAAGACTCTTTCCTATTTTCTATTCTGTGAGATTAATGCATATGGTTTTATGTTGATGTCTTTGTCCACTTGGATTTGAGCTTTGTGCAAAGTGACAAATATGAGTTTATTGTCATTTTTCTCCATACTGAGAGCTGGTTATACTAGCACCAAAGAAAGATACTTTCTTTTTTTCCATTGTATATTTTTGGATTCTTTGTCAAATATCAAGGGTGCAAAAAAAGTGTGCAGTTTTATTTCTTGGACTTTATTTCTATTCCTCTTATCAACTTGCCTGTCTCTATACCAATACCATGAAGTTTTTATCGCAATTGATCTGTAGTAGAGCTTGAGTTTTTACTTTGAGACTTGCATTATCCAGAATAATAAAAAAAGATTTTAAAATCAACCATATAAAAACAATAGAGACCCTTAAAGAGGAAATAAACTCTTTAATAAATACAAATAATTAGAGAAAATAAATAAATTTCTTTAAGAAAGCCAAGAAACTTAGAGAGGGCATAGGGGGGAATGGGAGGGAAAGAGAGTGCAATAAATAGGTAAGGAAAGAGAAGCTACAGTGGCAAGCTTCACAAACATAATACTAGAGATGAATGAAAGATTCTTATGCATTAAAGATATACTAGGAAAAGTGAATATATTAGTAAAAAACAAGGTTGAATCTGAAAAAAATCCATTATATATGGAACACAATGAAAAAAATCAAACCTAGGAATACAAATTACAAAGGAAGAAGAAGTTCACCTTAGTAAAACAAAAAATATTTTAAACAAACTTATTTAAGAAAAGTTGCTAATGTAGAGAATAAGATAGCTATTAAAAAGCATACAAAACACCTAATAGATTGAACTATAAGAGCAAGATACTTCACTACTTAATGTTCATAACCTTAAACATACAGAAGAAAAAAATGGATATCAAAATATGAAAGGAATGAAGTCTAAGCAACATATAAAGAGACATATACTAGAATTTGACATTTGTAATGAAGACAATAAAAGCTATCCTGGCCTGGACAGAAATTCTATAGACTCTAGGATTACCCAGAAAGCAGCACAGACTAATATCCTCTGCAATTCTCTCAGTGACCATGGGTAGCAAAATAAGATAGTCCATGATAAAATCAAAATTCAACAATAATTATCTACACATCTATACCTACAAAAGGTTCTAGGAAAAACTGTTATCCAAAAGATGTTAACCATATACATGGCAACACAGGAAAGAAATAAGTTTATACCAACAGAATCCAAATGGAAACACATATACCCTATTCTCTCTGTCTCTTTCTTTCTATGTCCTGTCTCTGTCATTGTCTCTCTCTTCTTGTCTCTCTGTGTCTGTCTGTGTCTCTGCGTTTGTCTATATCTCTGTCTCTTTCTGTCTCTCCCCCCTTTTCTCTCTCATACTCACTCACACAACTACCACCACTATCAAATTAACCAATAGCCATTGGTCATTTATATTCCTAAGTATCAGTGCATTCAGTTGGTAAATAAAGAGGTATGAACTAACAAAATAGGTTTAAAAAGAGAATCCATCACTGCTGTATGCAAGAAACATACCTTAACATAAAAGATAGATAATATCTCCAGATAAATAATTGAAAAATGTTATTCCAAACAAATGGTCTAGAGAAGCAAGCTTATGCAGACATTTTAATTTCTAATAAAATAGACATCAAACCGAAACTAATAAAAGAGATAGGGAAAGATACTGCATGCTCAACAAAGAAAAACCTCATCAAAAAGCCATTTCAATTCTTAACATCATTGCTCCAGATAGGAATGCACCCAAGTTTCTAATATAAATACTGCGATAGTTTAAATCACACATTGGCCTTCAGCTATTGATACTGGAAGACTTCAATATTGCTATCTCATGAATGGACTGGTCATCATGACAAAAACTAAACAGAGAAAGTTTAGACCTTACAGATGTTATAAGGAAAATAGACCTAACAGATATGTACAGAGTATTTCACCTAAAACAAAACAAAACAAAACAAACAAACAAAAAAAAAAAAAAACCTTTGTCTCAGTGTCTTATGAAACTTTTCTCAAAAATTAAGCATATACTCAGGTACAAAGCAAAAGTCAACCAATACAATTGAAATAACTCCTGAAATTCTAACATATAAGCATTGATTAAAGCTCGATATCACAAAGAACCAAAACATCAGGAAGCTTTCAAACTCATGTAAACTGAGCAGCACTCTACTGAATTAAAAATGGTTAACCAGAAATAAAGAAAAGATGTTCTAGAATTCAATGTACATCATTGTTGAATTTAAGTGATGCAATGAAAATAGAATAAAGAAGAATTTCTTAGTAATAAGTGCCTATGTAAAGAAGTTAGAGATGTCAAATACTAGCAAATTAATATCACGCCTTAAAGGTCTAGAGCAAATAAAACAGTGATCCATAATTTCATTCCTGAATGACCTGTACCCTCTGTCATCCTTCCTTGACTGAGCTGTTTTAATTTCCCATTAACTTTCATTACTGGATGCAGTAACATGAAAAGATGCCCTAAAGAATCTCCTGCAATCCAGACAATCTTCAATTTTCTCAATCAGGGAGAAACTATCCAATCTACCTAAAGTAATCTGGATCAATCACTCCTTCTAACTCTGTTATTCCTGTTTAAGCTTGTTGGTTTGAGGCTATTAGAAACCCAATGTAACCAGGGAAAAGTCTGACCTTCTAATTCAATGGAATGTTTGTTGAAGCTACTGATGTGAATACCCTTCAAACAAAACTTCTAGGCCAGCAGAACTTATGGTCACTGTAAATTTTCCTAGTGAGCTCTCAAGGATAATACTGAACTGAACTGTTATCTTTTCTGACCCTTATTTGTTGGATTTGTGAATCATGTCTATGAAGAAACATTAACATATGTTGGACAGTGATACAAATAATATGCTGCCTTTTGAGGAGCATCAATGGCACTGTAACAGTGTCTTAAAACAGGCAATTCCAACTTCCTATCAAGTAGCTGTTTCAGTTGGTGGGAAATGCAATAATACAAGTAGATTCCATAATCATGGACCACATGTAATCCATAGACTTGTCATATTTTTCTAGATCTGAAGTCAGTTTCTTGGTCACAAGCAAGAAAACTTGTTGAATACCAGGCAAATGAGTAAGGTTTTCTGTAAGTCCAGGAATGGAGTCTTTGGCAGAAGCTTTAATCACAGAGAGAGGCAAATCCTTAACTAGAATAATTACCTACTGCAAGAAGTAAACTAATGCTTTACCACATAGGAAGTAAGCCAATATTATCATCCTGCCACCAGGTTGCTGGCTGGTCACTACGGGAAATAATACCATTCATAGGCCTCCATATTTTCTTTTGTTTTGTTTTGTCTGTTTGTTTTGAGAAATTTATTACTTATCATTTGATGTAACTAGATCAACCTTGTGACTCCAACTTTCTATAATGCCGGCTGCTTCAAGGTGGTGGGAATATGTAAGTAAAGATCTGTGTTTTCAAGCCTAGGTTTAACACCCATCTTTACCACCTTGGCTATTTCATCCATGGGCCCAGAGGGCAATGAAAAAAATAAATGGGGCAAGATACTGGCTGTCCACAGAATTGGCTATCCTATCCATTTATGGAACTCCTCCTCAGCTGAAGTCACCTTCTGATGAACATTTACATGGAACACAACTTTGCTCACATGGAGAGATCTGTCCACATCCTTCTTCCCCAGATGTCTTTCCTATCAAATTTCCATGTGCCTGATCATCCAGTCAATTCACTGGTTACAGTCATTAATCAGTTAACAATTGTACTTAAGGATACTTCCCCTTGCAAACAAACTGTATGATCACATGTATGGCCTGAAGTTCTACCTACTATAAAGATATACTTTGACCAGTGTCTTTCAGTGCTGTCCTAGAATGAAATTGTAATATTATACATGGACCACTCAGAATTAGATCTGGGTGGTCCATGTATAATGTGCAGAACCATCAGTAAACTAGGCACCAGTTTTCTAGTCATTAGTCAGTCATAAGGAGCACCCCAATGAGAATAGTGGTGCATACTATACAACGGATTGCATTGTAAAAGGTGAGACAATGGTGGCCTAGAGCTTATGAGAATGGGAAATCAGTGAATGATTTAACATGAGGCCCATATCTGAAACTGCCTTCATGGCCGTAATCCAGAAGCTGGATATCTCAGAAATCTAGAGTAAAATAAAATGAGAGTGACAATAAAAGTCAATCAAATGATTCCAAATGCTATTGTGGTATAATCATAGGATCAGTTCCTATCCCAACAGCCTTTGGAGTGGCTTCCCACAGCAACCAATAAGAACAAATATATAGGCCCATAGTCCTTATTAGGTGGAGAACATAGAACCCTACAGGAGAGACAGTGGAAAAATTATTGGAGCCAGTGGTATAAAGTACTCCAGGAGAACACAGCCAACAGTATCACCTAAGTAGTGTTCATAGAAATTTAATCAATAACCACAGAGACTGCAGGAATGTATACAAGACACTGAAAACTGTGTTGTGGATATTTTAGCTTGAGGCTTTTTTTTTTTTTTTTTTTTTTTTTTTTTTTTTTGGACTCTTAACCATAGAAGCAGGGTTTTTCTGACTCTTTTGCTTCACAGTGGAGCTTTATTATCCTAGAGGGTTGCCTTGTCCAGCCTTGATATAAGGGTTTATGTCTCATATTACTGCATCTTGTTATTCAGTGTCCTCTAGATATAACTGAGAGGCCTTCACTGATCTGAAGGGAAACAGGAACCGTAAATCTTAGAAATAAGGGTAACAGGAGTTGACTGAGGGAAGCAAAGAAAGGATAAGCTGTGATTGGGATGTATTAAAAAAGAATACATTTTTTAAAAGAAAATAAAAAAGAAACTATAGCCATTTGGACAAGTTGTCCATGTATATCTTGTGTAGATCTTTAGGACACATTTTCATTTAATAAAGGTTTATGACTTGGTTGGTCAGAAAACAGACATCTCACTATAAAGTTCTTAAGTTACCTTGTAATTTCATAGTCCATTGTTAAGTTTTTATTTTCTAATAAGGTCAACTTATAGGCCAAATGCTATCTCTCAAAATGGAGAATTGTTGTCTGGAAATGATGGTACAGATTTTCTCTGTAGTAAAGACTTTTCTGTGGTTCACCTATGGGGGCCTGAAAAAGGATTCAAACAGCATCTCTTTCTGCCACTGACACTCCAAGAATAATTGTGTCTGCTGAAATGTGTGGTATGAATAGCAGCCCAGGCTACATGGCAGGGACCTGTGGAAGAGCATTCTCCCATTTCAGGCACCACACAAGATTAGCAGCTTTCCATATCACTTTGAATATTGGCCAGAGTATCATGTCCAAGTAAGGAATGTACTGTCGCAAGAATCCAAATAGACCCGTTATACATTGTGTATCTTTATTGGTGGTGGGAAGGGCCGGGTGCAATAACTTCTCATTTACCTTATATTAAAAAAAAAAGACATTTTTACGTGTACCACATCGCTTAATTCTGAAGAATTTCACTGAGGGGAGAAGTGCTTTTTAATTTTGGTTGGCTTTATTTTCAACCTAGGATGAACATATGTGTTACGAGCAAGTTCAAAGTGGTTGCTACTTTCTGTTCTCTTGGTTGAATAAACATAATGTCATTAATGTAGTACACCAATGTTTGTGAGAGAGGATTTTAAGATTTTTTTTCTAACTAATTAATGAAATATTGTTGGAGAGTTAATATATTCTTAAAACTGTCAATGTATACTTCTGGAATTTCTGATTAAAATTAAGTAGCTTCTGGTGGTCCCTATAGACAAGTATGGAGAAAGGGAAATTTCCTAGATCAATAGCTGGGTACCAAGTATTTGGGTACGCATTCATTTCTAAAGTAAAGTCACCAGCTGATATAGTAGCTGCAACTGTAATCAATAACTAAATGAGTTTCAAAATTTACCTGTCTACAATCCTTCTACACTGACTGGGTAG
Organism: Micromys minutus; assembly: GCF_963924665.1. Taxonomy (NCBI): domain Eukaryota; kingdom Metazoa; phylum Chordata; class Mammalia; order Rodentia; family Muridae; genus Micromys; species Micromys minutus. The sequence goes on from NC_137969.1 coordinate 38,745,969, forward strand.
GAGAGTTAAAATAGATTTTATCAGAACGAAAACCCCAGCATCTTTCAAGTCCTTAATGATTGCAATAATTTCTGCAATTCTTCCAGATCTGTAATACTGTTTCTGATCTATTTTCTTTGGCAGAGGCAACTATAAAGAATTCCATTTAACCTTTCTAAACATAACAACCCTCATTATAGAGATCAGAGTCAATGTGAAAATCCTGCCAACTTCTAAGTATATCTATCCCAAGTGAAGATTCTGGAACTGGGAAAATAGTCACAGATTGAAATTTGCAGTCTACTGTGAATCAGAATTTGGCTAAAACTCCATTAGTCACCTGACTTCCAAAAGCCCCTTCTTTAACTAGAAGGCTATGCTATATTCTGGGTTGTTCTTGAACTAGTACCAGTCCAGAACCAGTGTCCAGTAAACCCATGAACATGATTGTTTCCTTTTACTTATTGTAGAGTTAGCCTTCTAAAATGCTGTAGTTCTTCGGGAAAATGACTAGACAAAGACTAATAGTAAAATGTGCAGGTAATTTATCAAGGTCTTTCCTTGGAGAAACATGGTCATCTTTTCATTCAAGAGGTTCTGGGTCTACAAACTATCTCAAGTCTAAATATTGATTTATAGACTGGGATTCCCATTTGCTACAATACAATGTAGCCTTTTATTTGTCAGAAAAAATTCTGCTTATAAATATCATATAAAAATTCTATATGCTTCTTTTTCCTTACAACTTTATTTTAAAAGTACAGAGATACATGTGCAGATTTTTAAAAGCATTTTGGCATGAAACTATATGAATATATTTTGTCAGTACTTGATTTTTTAAAGGTTTGAGAGTATGCATTGAAATCTTACTATTTACAATGAGCATAAAGTACAAGCAAAAAAATGTAACATGGAAATAGTCAATGTTTTCTTGCTCTGTATAGATTAAACATAATGACTTTTAAATACCAAAATTGAAACATGGCTATCTTCTTACCTCTTGAGTTATTAATGATTTAAGATCTAGGTGAACCCTTCTCTGCTATACACTTACTGATTTTTTTATTTATAAGAAGGACTGAGGCTTCCAATTTTTGGTTTTTCTCTTTTTGAGACTCATATGATCTGTGAGTTGTTTCTTCCCTATTTTATGTCTACACACACACACAAGGATCAAATAGACAGTACCAAAGGTCCAGAGGAGTCATGCCACCATAAAATTTACTTTGCCATTTTGAACAGTATTTTGTCTATGTTGTCCAATAACATAATTTCAATGGCTTTGCCTTTGGCAGTTCAGTGCTGGTAACTGTCTCCTGTGGTTCAGTTAACTCCCCAATGTGTTTAGTTCATAAAAGTGAGCAACAGCATGTCTCACCCTAAATTCTGACACAACGAAACAGATGACAACAAAACTCTTCAAATGTGATGGTGTCCCTTCACTATTTTTATCTTATAGGCTTAGTGAAGAACATCTATTCTCGGCCCTTCCATTGTGGAGGATCAGGTTTTACACAAACTCCAGCAATGCAATTTTCATGAATTGTAAAGTCTCTTCATTAACACTAATCCTAGGGATTTGAGGCATCACATTCTTTTCAGTGGGCTGTCTATTGACAAATGTTTTAGCCTATCAAGTTAAACCTATATTATATAACCCGATGGTCCATATCAATATATTTAGTCTCATGCAGGTTTGTGTTCCTTTCATTATTATCTCATAGGCTTAAAATCAATCACCACACATATTTTCCAGGATTCTTCTTGGATGCATTTTCAAACTCATTAAGGTCTTTAGTAGTGTAGCACACCTCCTCCTGAACTACACTTTCTATTTTCATTCTAGAATCTTGTTATGTCCAGACACAACTGTTGTTAGGTTCTCAGGTACATCAAAATTATCTTGCCTAACATTTACTTCAAACATCAATGCTGGTTTACTGGTCAGGGATGACTAATAGCTCTTGTCAAATTCCTTTTTTTTTTTTTTTTTGAATAACTTTATTTTAAAAAACAAAGATAAATGTACAAATTTTAAGCATTTTTGCATAAAAGTATATGAATACATTTTTGTCAGTGCTTTGTATTTTTTTCTTAAGGTTTGACGGTGTGCACTAAGATCTTACCAGTTACAATGAGCATAAAGTACATGTAAAACAGGATGTAACCTAGAATTAGTCAAAGTTCTCTTAGTGTTTAAGGATTAAGCATATTTTTTTTTCTTTTCTTTCTTCTTTTTTTCTTTTCTTGAACTTCATATAGTCTGTGAATTGTTTCTGGGGTGTTCAGAGCTTTCTGGGGTTAGTATCCCATTATCAGTGACTGCATTGTATGTCTGTTCTTTTGTGGCTAGGTTATCTCACTCAGGATGATATTCTCTAGATGCATCCATTTTCTTAAGAATTTCATAAAGTCATTGTTTCTGATAGCTGAGTAGTACTCCATTGTGTAAATGTACCACAATTTTTGTATCCATTCATCTACTGAAGGACATCAGGGCGTAGGGTGGGAATATATTTACTACTAGAAGTATAGAGAATTCTTTCTCAGGTGCTATAACTCATATGAATCTAAAGACTCAAAGTTCTCAGCTTCAGTAGGATCTTCCCACATATCCCTATCCCAAGTTACAGGATCCCATTATTTATTCATCAATTATGAACCCACTTACTTATGAGACTCTTTGAAGCTGAGAGTTGAATTTCTGCCATGTTTCATCCAAACTTATAATAATGACTTTGGTTTGATTTTCTATAATTTGAGATCTATGGTAGCTAGAGAAAGATTATCTACTTGGCCGTACTTAGGAACTTTTAGATTTTATGTATCTTTGATCAGTCAATTTTATTACTAAGTCTATGGTTTTCCTACACTGGATTGAGAGATAGTAAAGGGTGCTTAAGTATATCATAATGCTCATCTTTTATCAATTTATCCAGGAATTTTAAGAGCAATAAATCAATCAGTCATTAATATAATTATCATATTTACTTATTTTTCTATAAAATGTCAAAAACTTTATATAAAGAGTCACCAATTGCTGCACGGATTTGGTGAGTAAGAATAATCAAATGAATCTCCTTAAATTAGTAACATAGTTCACATCAGGGACTTTTAGTACACTCCAAGCTCACAGGAGAGGTGATAGTAATCAGAGATCCTTCAGGACTTATAGGTGTTGGTAAATTGAAAAGGCATAAAAGTATATGAATTCATTTTTTGTCAGTGCTTTTAGATAATTAAAATATTTATTATTATATTTTTATTCCTATAAAACCACTTCTGGTACAAAAAATATCTGCATTACTTGGTTCTCTTCAGAGCATGTGTGTGTGTGTGTGTGTGTGTGTGTGTGTGTGTGTGTATACATACATACATATATATGCACATATATATACATATATATATATATATATATATATATGATTTATTATAATCATTTATAGGCTATGTTACCACTAATCCAATGATGGTGGGCTATGAATGCAAAGTTCAAGAATTCAGAAATTGTTCATTTCACAAGGTTGAATGTCTCATCTGATCTTCAGTAGACTCTGATTTCTAGTTAGGCTCAGTAGACTCTGATTTCTAGTTAGGCTCTATTGCCAATAAGGAAATTTATTCGTTAGCAAAGCAAAAGTAATGATGCAAAAAGCCAAAGTTTCCTTTTTTTTTTTTTTATGTCCTTATATAGCCTTCTGGAAAAAAATGTGTGGCCCAGATAAAGACATTTCTTTCTGAAGATCTACATCAAAGATGTGTCTTCCTGCTCCAAATGTCTGGACTGGAAGTGAGTTAATCAAAACAATCCAAACAGAACACCTCTCACAGGTGTGTCCTCAATTCTGGATTGCTTTTATGTAGTTAAGATGGCAAACAAATCTATTTATCACATCCCTAGCACTGTGAGCTAGTATTTGCTTGTTAAATAAATTAACAACTTTATTTGAATGCGTTTTCTATTTCAAATAAATGCTACTTCTAGAAACTCAGGTAAAGGTTTGGTTAAGCCTTTATAAAAAGTGTCTGAGGGACAATGAGATCACCACACAGGGAGCCTTTTATACAGAAATTCAGGAATATCTTCTGCCTTAGCTTTACTCTTCATGTTCCATTTCCTTAAGTAACAGACCAGAGAAGCAGTGGCTTAATGGTGTCAAAAAATCATGCCAAGAAGGAAAGTTACTCCCAAAATAGCAAACAGATTTATTGGCAGTCTGAAAAAAAAAAAAAAAAAAAAAAAAAAAAAAAAAAAAAAAAAAAAAAACTGGCTATGACTTACAGCCTTCATTTACTTTGAGACACATTTCTTGCATAAAGTTTTACTGTCTTATAGTTTAATGTTCCCATCTTCACATTTGAAACTTTAATCATCAAATTCATACAGCCTTGTCATGAGTGAGTCCTAGAAAGCCATTATTATTAAACCACAGCATAGGTGCAACATGAGATAGCCATGGTGGTAGATGCATAAATCTGGAAAATTTGAGAACTGTACCTATTCAATCTCTTTTAAGCCACTGTCACTGGCATGAATAGCTGTAATATTGTAGGAACCAGGATCCAGAAATGGGTAGGGCATCAGAGTCTCCAATACTGATGTGCAAATCTCCTGCATTCTCCAGTAACAAGCATTTTTTATACAGCCTTTGATCCAATGAACCAATAAATTCGAATGAACTCTGTAGTAGCCAATTATGACACTGTCAATGTGGGAAGATCCCAGGCTGCCAGCACCAAAATGGACTTCCATAAAGATGAAGGAAGCAGTCACAAAGATGGAGAAAGCAGTCATAACCCAGTTCCAGGCCGAATCTGAGGATGACTGTTTTGCTAGGACCTCTATTTTGTGTCAGTTGCTATGCCAGCAGACATAGGAACTCATCAAGTTAGTGTGGTGTATAAGACAATCTCCGCACCCACACGGGTCCTGAAAGAATCCAGTTGATCTAGCGGTAATTGATAATATGTAATCACATTTCTGCATGATTTACCTACTCCTATTTTATTCCTTCATTCTCCAGGTTAAAGGAAAGAGAAAGCTCAGCCATGACTCATATTCCTATGATACTGCATCTTTATGGGCTGAATTCTCAAACCAAAAATCAAAATAGGTTCTTACTCTTTTAAATTTCCTTGTGTCAGATATTTGATCTCAGAAATGTGAATAATGAATATAGGTGCTCACACTGTCATGACATATGATGCCCTAGGCTATGTTATTTTTCAACTAGAGTTGACTTTATGACTTCTATATGTATTAGTCCTATAAACCTCTTTCCAAAATTCTTAACTCTGAAATCTGTGGAAGTACTATAAAACTTACCAAGACATGTTCTAACATAAGACTATTCAAATTGAACCAAATATAAGTTATGTTTATATCTTATTACTATATTATATTAATTTATTCCTATGAATGTAGTTTTTATAACAATACATTTAGCAAACTTTGGTTTATTGTTAGCCTGGTGAGTTGAAGAAAATAAAACACATGAGAATAAAAGGGAACTATTATGTCCATCTATATAATAGATTAATGATGTCAATATTTCATTATATATGACACAATATTTTAACATAGTGTATTTCTCAATAATTAGTATGCATATTATATATGCTCAAAATTCATACAATACAGGCAAGTAGGGCTTGTTTTTAAATCACCTTAATGTTTTTGAGAAGTTATTTTAAAATATAACTTATATAGAACCTTCAAGCTTCCCCATATTAAAATAAATAAGTTTTAAATATTTAGTTTTTATGAGGCTCCTAAACCTCATTATTTATGCAAAGAAGAAAGTGATTTGGTTAACCTGAATTGAACTTTTTATTTTTATTCTAATTTCCTTCAAATTGTACTTGTTCATATCTTAAAATTTATACAAAGATAATTGAATTTCAACATTGGCTGTAAATGCATAAATACACATATGCATATTCATATAAATCAACAAAGGCATATATATGTGCATAGCTATTTCTTAAATTATTGAGAATAGGACTAGAGCCTGAACACACTAAGGCAGCTCTCCACTAATATATCACTACAATAATATTCATCAATACAATAGATCAGTTTAGTTACATCATATTTACACATGTAAAATCATATTTCTGCAATGTATACTTATAAATAATTATAATATAAATATTTATACTATTTATGTATGTATTTAGAGAGAAGTTATAAAGATACAGGGAAAGTAAACCATATACAATCCTTCTCTGTGAATCTAAGAAATTTATAAATTGCCGACATGACTAGATTTTAAGATATAATTTAAAATGTAGAAAGTTATGTTCCAGTCTCTGAAGATTTGTTTGTACATATTTTATTAATTCGAAGTATTTCTATTTCTTCATGCCAGGTATCAGTTAAAAATATTAATTATATCTTAAACCATGTAGAATACATCCAACAATCATAAGTCAAATATCTTACTAATAGAAATATAAAACACATTGGATTTCTTTTCTTCGATACACCAGATGTGCATTAATTGATATAAGCAAGATGTAAAATCAAACAAGAAGGCCTCTGAGTAGATTTTTCTACTGTGCTCAAATCAGAGTGTCAGAGACTGGACAGATGGTAATAAGTTAGTATAAGCACATATAGGCTGGGTATGGCTGATGTACCCTATAACCCGCTCCACAGGAAACCATATATTTTAAACATGTCACTCACATCACTTGTTCCTACCCCAACTTAGAATAGGAAAATGGGTAATGTTCTAAGATCAAGAATCAACAAATCGGACCGCATAAAATTGCAAAGCTTCTATAAGGCAAAAGACAATTATTAGGACAAAACAGCAACCAACAGACTGGGAAAACATCTTGGTCAATCCTAAATCCAGTAGAAGCCTAATATACAATATAAACAAAGATCAGAAGAAGTTAGACTCCACAGAACCCAATAACTCTATTGAAAAATGGAGTATAGTGCTAAATAAAAAAAAATCTCAACTGAGAGATACTGAATGGCTGAGAAGCACCTAAAAAATGTTCAACATTCTTAGTCATCAGGGAAAAACAAATCAAAACAACCCTGAGATTCCACCTCACACTAGTGAAAATGCTAAGATAAAAAACTTAGCTCTCTTGCTCTGTGACTTTCTTGACCTCTTGGCCTCTTGTTCTCCCCTCCCCCCTCCTCTCCCCATTCCCTTTCCCCCTCTCTGTCCATGTGCTCATGGCCTCTACTTCTCTACTTCTTTACTTTTCTCTCTCTCTTTCTGTCTCTACTATCCTCTTAACTGCCCCCCATGACCTGAATAAACTCTATTCTGAGAAAAAACAAAAACAAAAAACAAAAAAAACAAAAAACCCTCAGGTGACAGGTGAGGATGTGGAGAAAAAGGAACACTCCTCCATTGTTGGTGGGATTTTGCAAGCTGGTACAACCACTCTGGAAGCCAGTCTGCCCCTCCATAAAAAGAACAACATTATCAATCAACCAAATGGTCCGGAGCTCCCAGGGACTAAAGCACCAACCAATAAGCACATATAGAGATACCTATGGCTCCAGTTGCATATGTAGCAGAGGATAGCATTGTTTGGCATCATTGGGAGACAGGTCTTTAGTCCAGTAAAGAGAAATTTTCCCAGTGTAGGGAAATGGCAATACACTGAGGTGCAGAGGGTAAATGGGAGAGGGAGCACCTTTAGGGAAGCAAAGGGAAGAGGAATGGGAAGAGAGGAAAAGGGGATAACATTTGAAATGTAAATACATAGAATATTCAATTCAGAAATATTCACAGGAGGAAATACTGAGACAAAGTTTGGAGCAGAGACTGAAGGAAAGGTCATCTAGAGACTCATTCACCTGGGGATTCAGCCTATATATAACCACCATACCCAGACAATATTGCTGATACTAATAAGTGCATGCTGACAGGAGCCTGATATAGCTGTCTCCTGAGAGGTTTTGCCAGATCATAACAAATACAGAGGTGGGTGCATGCAACCAACTATTGAACTGAGAATGGGGTCCACAACAGAGGAGTTGGAGAAAGGACTGATAAACTTGAAGGATTTGCTACACCATAGAAAGAACAATATTAATCAACCACCAGAGCTCCCAGGGACTAAACCACCATCCAAAAACATAGACAAACACATGTCTCCATCTGCACATGTAGCAGAGGATGGACTGGTTGGGCATCAATGGAAGGAAAAGCCCTTGGTCCTGCCAGGGCTCAATGCCCCAGTGTAAGGGAATGTCAGGGTAGAAGGTGGGAAAGGTTAGGGTAGGGGAGAAGGGATAGAGGGCATTTGAAAGGAAAGCAGGAACATGGTTAACTTTTGAAATGTAAATAAAAAATATCCAATATGCAATCTATCTATCTATCTATCTATCTATCTATCTATCTATCTATCTATCTATCTATCTATCTATCCATCCATCTATCTATCTATCTTATCTGTCTGTCTGTCTGTCTGTCTATTTATCTATCTATCTATTTATCTATCTTTCTATCTATCTGCAAAAAAAATAGTAAAAACAGTTTCTCCTTGTAATGTGGCTCAAAATGACAATGTTTAAGGGTAATTCTCAATACACAAAACTTCCATGGATAGGCTTAATTTCCAAACTACTTCATATTATCAATTTGAGACTTCTTACAAACCAAAGATGTAGCTCCATTTTCAAACCAGAAGATACTTGTTACACAGGACAAGAAAGAACTTTGTGTGTGGCTACTTAAGGCAACACTAAATCCCAGTCTTCAGGGACTGTCTATGCATCTGCCAGTATCAGTTCTAGAAATTTTGCCGATATCAAATTTTGCCATTTCCTTCAAATTGAGGGATTTGGTGGTGGTGGTGGTGGTGGTGGTGGTGGTGGTGGTGGTGGTGGTGGTGGTGGTGGTGGTGCTTTAGTTACTTTTTCCTTGTCTGAATTTCAGAATCTTTTCATGGCTTCTAAACTCCAAAGCACAGCCTCTTTTCCCTGCAGTGCACAGTTCATCTCCAGTTCTGGCTCCCTTTCATTGTACAGTAAATTTTCCTTATTTAAATTACTCACTTTAGAATTCATGCAGATTGCTCATTTCTTCCCAGCAACTAATGATACAAAGTAATGGCCCACAAACTATTTTGTAGGTGTGTCTCTTTGTTAGCTTTGATTGTTGGTTTGATATGGACAGAAATTATCTGAGAAAAACTTAAATAAGGGGTTGACACTGTCAGATGGCTGTGGGAATATGGGAGGGAATTTCCTTTTTGTCAGCCCATGTGTGGATCATCACAAGTAGGGACACTTGGGTGAATAAAAGTGAGGTAAGATGAAACTAGAGAGCAGATCAATAAGTGCCCCACCCAGGTTTCTGCATTGGCTCTTGCCGAGGTTTCCCTCAGTGATGAATTATGACCTAGAAGTTTAAGCTAAATAAACTATTTCCTCAGTAACTTGGTTTGATATGATGTTTTATCACAGCAACTGAGAAGCCCACAAAGGGAATTCAAGAATCCCATGTGTTATAAAATAAGAATATTCTAAGTTAAAGTACAACGTAAAGACACTTCTTAGGAAGGTTGAAGAAAGTAAAAAGTGGAGGGTCTGAAATGTGTTTTCCACATTGCTGTACAGGTACCTATTTCAGATAAAATAAAGATCAGGTGAATGTTAACAAGTAACACAAATAACACAATAAAATCACACACTCACCAGGAAAACAAAAAATTATGTTTTGTAGTATTATATATATATATGATTATTATTATATATATGAATACTATTCTTCCTTAGACCACTATGTTCTCTGATAAAAGACACACAAAGACACACACATAGTAAAACTTAATATGTCTTACACAAAACAATAACTTGGCAACTGCCTAATCTCCATGCTGTTAGAATCTACCTCTCACTAATAGCTTCAAATTACTACTTTAAAATTCTATGTTCCATTTTGGGTTTTCTTGACCTAGTTGAGCAGCCCTTGCAAACTCATTCTCTTGGCCCTTTTAAATGGAGTCTCTGATTCTCCCTCATCCAAGTTCTTCTTTTATGTAGCTATTCTCTTGTCTACCCTGTACACTTTGTAAGGCATAGCAGCTCCTCTCCCTTCCTAAACCTTGCCTCTCCCTTCTTATAGGTATTGGCTGCTGGCATCTTTATTTACCAGTCAGAATTAACTGCTGTAGGCTCCTGGAAACTACATCCTGACTCTAAATCTTAGAGGCCAGCACTTAGCACTAGAATATACGCCAAGTTAAGCCAACATACTTCAATTTTGTACTAACGCTTTGTGACTAAAAAGTCAATATAACACTTAAAATCAGCTTTGGATATCATATTTACCATTTGTTTGCAAATCCTTTTGGCTAACAACTGACCTTTAAATATGAACTTTAGTTTAAAATATAACACATAGCAGATAACAGATAACCATAAAAGGATGAGTCATTGTACCTTGTGGAAGACTGGTTATGCAAATCATGTATGTATAAGAACTTAACATTTGAAGCTGGAACTTATAAAAGCTAAGGATTCGAGAAACAAGCAAAAAACACAACAAAACATCATGAAACAGCAATATTCTGTTCGTGATTCTGGGTAAAAAAGAAATGAGTAAATGAGGTTGTTTCCTTATATTGATTAATATAATAAAAATAATTATTTCTCAAATGTTTGACTTTCACTATCACGGCCTGTTCTAATTTGCTGCCTGTTGCTCAGATAAACACCCTTATGAAAAGAATGTTGATGGAAGATATTTTTTTTATCTGGTTTACATTTTAATGCCATGGTCCATCATTGAGGAAAGTCAGATGAAGAACTCTAGCAGGAACCTGAAGGGAAGGACTGAAACTGAGATCATTCATAAATGCTAATTAATGGCTTACTTCTTTGCTTCTGCTTATGTAGATTTTTAAATATGGCCTAGGAACCCTTGCCCAGGGAAAGTAGTGCAGATTCTGAGATGGGTTATTCTATAGCAGTTACCAATAAAGACCTGCACCAAAGTCCATATTGATACAGGAAATCTCCAGATTGAGATTCCTTCAGATAAACTGGGTTATGTCAAGTTGATAGCCAAAATAAAGCAAAATATTGTATTTAAATCATCTTTCATGTGATATATTAGACAACTCAGAGTAATTCTACCTAAATAGTTCCAAGACAGAGTTATGTTCCCCAATCTTTTAAAACAAGATTTTTTTTACTTTTAGAGTTATTAAATATATGTGTGCATGAGATGTGTGTGTATGTGTGTGTGTGTGTGTGTGTGTGTGTGTGTGTGTGTGTTCTTCCCTTTTATGAACACACAAGCTTTCATTTACAAGGCTATCCCTCTGTATTGCACCTTTTCAATGTCTGAGATTTAAGTCTATTGTTTTGTTTTTTGTTACATTATTACATTTCCAATTTATTGAGTGACATGTTTTATATGAACATATTCCTTATAACATTTTATATGACAAATTTTACCAAAATGGAAATCATATTCGTCTTATTCCAAATTTTTTTTATCAATATTATTTCTTTTATTGATTTCTCACTTAGTTATTCTAAAATATTTTATTTAGGCTGTCTTTTATTACCTATTTTCCAGCATTTAAAAAATTTATGGTAATAACAGCTCAGTATTGATTTTAAATGTTCTTAATTAATGATAATAAGAAAGCAGAAAAGAGTACTGCATACTTTCCAGTAACAGTTGTCATTCCATTGGTTCCACAGAATAAAGAGTAGAAAGCATAAATAAAGCCAGGTATAGAGGAATAAATTTAGTCTATAAAATTTTATGTGCACCCAACCAAGGAATAGAATCTTCTGAGCCCTGTGGTTGAATTAGGGCAAAGTTAAATGAAGCTGAGGAGGATGGCAACCCTGTAAGAGAAAGAGCATTCTCAATTAATCTGGATCTCTGAGATTTTTCAGATACTGGATCACCAAACAGGCAGCATACACCAGCTGATATGAGGTCCCCAAAACATACACAGCAAAGGACTTCTGGGTTTGGGTACAGTCAGAGAAGATGCACCTAATCTTCAAAAGCCTGGAGACCCCAGGGATATTAGATATTTAGTGGGGTGGGGTGGATTGAGTGGGGATATCCTCATGAAGAAAGTGGGAGTAGAAGGAAGAGCTATGGGAGGTGAAACAGTTGGAGTATAAAATAGTAAGGGTATAAATTATGGAAGGAAAAATTGATGATGATGATGATAATGATGATAAATTTGTTATTCTAAAAAGCATCTAAATTTAAGTCATATTATAATTCATTATCTTGTATATCTTTTTAATGATATACAGAGGCCTGACAACTTTGAAACCCTTTATATGCACAGAAGGAGCTGGCTTCAAGTTCACGGTGATCATTCTGTCATTGCTTAAGTGCTGAGATTACATGTATATGCCACGTGTATTATTTTATTTCTTAAAATAAATAATTTTTAATTTAATAAAAACAAGATAGAAAAAGTTATGTGAATCCACACTGTCAACATAATATAGGTAATTTTGAAAAACGATAGTACAGATTTGCAAATAATTTGTCTTAAAAAGCATCAACATTTTTATGCATTTATAAAATAATAGAAATAAAACAAATGTCCTCATTAAATGTTACCCTATACATGAATAGACATTTCTCTGAATGGATCTATAAATATTCAAAAGCATATGTATATTTATGGAAAGTCCTGCTTCTTAAAGGAAATATAAGTGAAGTGAACTATAACTCATATCTATCAGAAAAGCAAATATAAAACACAAATAAAACACCCAGACAGTTAAAAAAATGTTAGAGGTAAAATTCTTACCAACCCTACTCATATTAAATAACTTGCGGCTTCAGTATAAAACTATACAAATATTTAAACTAGGTATTTTTAATACTAGCATAGCAGTGTATAAAATTGTTGTACAAATTAATATGTATCAAATACTAAAGCCAGTGCCCTGAGATATATTTCTATATATCTGGTGCAATTTGCAAATATCAAGTAGTAGAAATAATCCAACGTTCATCAATAGATGAATGAATAAACAAACGTTGTTATATATACCTTTATTAAATAATCTACACAATTCAGGATTTAAAATTAGTGAAATTCTGATACTGCTACTTAGCTTAATCTTGAAGACACAGTAAAACAAATTAGAAAGTTTTGCATATATATAATATATTATATTTGTATTTGTATAATTTCACTTGATTTCTATGAGAAATTTATTGAAATTCAAAGAAATAATATAGATAAGTATGATTGAAAGAATTTCATCTCTAACATCCATTAAACGTGCCATAAGCAATTAGTAATTTTAATAAACTATGCATGCAATTAAGGCACTTATTAGTTAACATAATTTTGCTGATAACTCAGCACCTCTACCAACGTATACTTTAGAAGAATGATATGGAGAAATATCTAAAAGGGTAAGAAGTCTATATATAGTATTTATTAAAATTTTAATTATAAAACTTTAGTGATTCTAGTTGGCAAGACCAGACTCTTGGGCTACTTTATTGGGTTCTTACATCTAAAACCCTTCTCCACCCTAATCCCATCTAAAGCCCAACACTAGGTTGTAGAAAATAAGTTTTGAAGTGAAAGGGGATGTAGATTATTTTAAGTGACTTTGAGATGATTGGGGGTGTGTAGTTCCTTGGGAAAAGTTTAATTTTTCTTTTCTGGATATCTCTCTAAGCATCATACAGAAATTCAGCAAACAGCAAACACAGCAGTATTAATTAATTATTTTTGTTGCAGGGAAGGGAAGAATCAATGGCCAAAAGTAGTTCTCTGACCTCTACAGGAACTGTCATATTCATCAGTCAGAACACATACACACACAGAGACACAAACACACAGACATATACACACAAAGCACAAATACAAACAGACAGACAGACAGACAGACCACACACACACACACACACACACACATTTTATTCATGTTAGACTTAATGTGTTACAGGATGGTTCTGAAATTGTAATGAACTCTAACTGATAGTGATACTTTTGGTTTCTTTAAAAAATACAGTTATGTTATGGGAACATATTATAAGCCCAGGTGTGGAATATGGGACTACTTCAGATTGTTCACAGCAGCTAATGATAAATTGTCTCATGCTCTATCAGAGGCAGATTTCTGGCAGCTCAAGAAAGTTTATGTTTGGAATTCTGGGGACTCTTGTGGGACATGAACTTACCAGATCCCTAAGAAGCTAGAGTGGCTGCTGCAGCCCTAAATGCTACAGGTTCTTGCTCTTGCTTTTGCTATTTCCTGGACTGCAAATTGTTGCCTGGAGACATCCTGACAAGCAAAATTGGACTTATCCCAAGGAACCCATGCCCTAACCAACAGGAAGAGAGGGAAAGGGATCTGTTCTTCCTTTCCCTTTAACGTTCTTTCTCACCTACATATTATTGGGGCCTTGAAGGGATTGTGGTGGAGAAAATTAAGTTTAAGAACCCAAAATCATATCTTCAAAGTCTATTTATGCTCACTAGATTCACTTAAGTTTTATAATTCAAGTAACTCTAAGCAAAATTAGTCTATGTAGAAACTTGAGCTTGTAGAATAGGAATATTTAACCAAGTACTCAAGTGAAGAAGAACATTTGAAACAGAATGAGGAAGTCATTATTTCAATACATTATACAAAAGTAAGTAAGAAAAGAATTTATAAAATGAGTTATGACACTGAACTAATTCAGTCTCTGCAAATGCATTCAGAGATCATTTATTTCTATTAAGTATGATGTAAAGTGAAGCTGGAAGAGGTTTTTTCTGTAACCATGAAACTACACCAACATCATCAACAACTTTAATGGAGTTAACTGTCAAAGTATGTAAGATAATATCTAGTCAATTTCTGTAACTTTTAAAAGCTCCTATTGCATTTTGTGCTTCACACCACAAAAATGGACTTTATTGTGCTGGTCTGCCTTTACCTTCCCACTTTCTTTTTCAATGTATGCCTTTCCTTTCTCTGATACTTTTAATTATATTTACATGTATATTTATTGATAAGTGCATATCATAGAAGATTTTTACATTGGGTTAAAACACTGGAAGGGAAGCATCAAAGATAATATGAGTTTTACAGAAATATAACTTCTTCCTGTCCAATTTGTATCACTTTGACCTTCTTTGTTGTCTAATTGCTCTGGCTAGGACTTTAAGTACTATATTGAATAGGTAGGAAGAGAGGAAGCAGGCTTTTCTAGTTCCTGATTTTGGTGGGATTGCTTCATGTTTCTCTCCATTTAGTTTAATGTTGGTTACTGGTTTGTTGTATAATGCCAACCTTTTTTATTAATCATTTCATTTGTTTACTTCCTAAATGATATCCCACTGCCCACTTACCCATCCACCAGCCCGCAACCCATATCTGCCCCCCTCTTTGTCTGTATGAGAGTGTTCCTCTACCCAAACACACTTCCTCCCCACCTCCCCCGTATCCTAAATTTGGACATCAAGCCTCCATAGAATCAAGGATCTCCTTTCTGATTCCTGTTAGGCCAGGTCACCCTCTGCTACATATGTATCCGGTGACATGAATCTCTCCAGAAACGCTTCTTGGTTGGTGGTCTAGACTCTGTGAGAACTGGGTGGTCAAGCCAGCCTATGTTGTTTTCCCAATACGGTTGCAATCTCTCTCTGCTCCTCTAATCCTTCTGCCTGCTCCCCAACCAGGTTTCCTGTGCTTCAAGCATCCACATCTGCATTGGTCAGTTATTAGCCTATTTCCTCAGGAACCACCACACTGTGTTACTGTCATTAAGCACCTCTTGACCATAGCTACACTTGTGTTCAGTGTCTGCAGACCTGATGCATTCCCAGGTCGTGCAGTCCCTGCCTAGCCCTTCCTTTAGACTGTATTCCATATTTTGTTCTTATTCTTCCTTTAGAAAGAAACATCTCTGGATTAAAAACTTTGAGATGGGTGGATATCCTCATCTATTGACTGGTGCCATGCCTTGACGATCGGCTGGAGGAGGTGTCGATAGGATATATCTCCCCCTTTTTTTGCAAATTTTGACTTAAGTCATCCAGGTTGTATCCTCGGAGACTCATCTTTCCTGGTGTCTGGGACTCTCAGATTGTGATCCCCAGTTCCTCATCCTCCTTCTAGATACTTCCCGATTACCTCTCTCAAATTTCTTCAAGATCCTGGTGCTGCCAAGCTTATTTATCCCCCCTCCTTTCTTCCTCTCTGGCCCCAGGACCTCGTTCCAATCACCTCCCACAATGCTCCTGTTTCACCCTCAAAGTAGGACTGAAGAATACATACCATGGCCTTCCACCCTACTATGCTCCATACGTTCTTTGGTTGTATTATGAGCATTGTGAGTTTTGGGGCTAATATTCAATTATTAGTAGGTACATAGCATGTGTGTTCTTTTGTGTATGAGTTACCTCACTCACAGTGATATTTTCAAGTTCCATCCGTTTGCCTGTGAATTTCACAAAATCATTGTTTTTAATTGCTGTATATTACTCCATTGTATAAATATACCCCATTGTCTGTATCCATTCTTCTGTTGAGGTACATCCAGGTTGTTTCCTTCTTCTGTCTGTTACAAATAAGGCTGCTAGGAACATAGTGGATCATGTGACCTTGTTATATGTTGGAGTATTTCCGGGTATATGCCCAGGAGTGGTATAACTTGGTCCTCAGGTAGAACTATTTTCAATTTTCTCAGGAGCAACCAGAACAATTTCCAAAGTGTATTTTTTTTAACAGTGTGCAGTCCCACCATCAATGGAGGAGTGTTCCTCTTTTCCACATCCTTGCCAAAATCTGCTAACACCTGAGTTTTTGTCTTAACCATTTTGCTTAGAGTGAGGTAGAATCCCAATGTCATTTTGATTTGTATTTCATTGATGACTAAAGATATAAACATTTCTATAAATGCTTCTCAGCCATTGGAGATTCTTCACTTGAGAATTTTATATTTAACTACACACTGCATATTTTAAATTTTATTTTTATTTGGTATATTTTATTTACATTTTAAATGTTACCCCCTTTCCCAGGTTCCCCCTCATGAACGTTCCATCCCAAACCCCTCTCTAAGCTTCTATGAAGGTTCCCCCTACCCAGTCATCCTTTTCCACATCCTCACCCTGACATTCCCCTACACTAGGGCATTTAGCCTTGGCAGGACCAAGGGCTTCTCCTCCAATTGATGCCCAATAAATAAAACCATCCTCTGTTACATATGCAGCTGGAGCCATGGGTCCATCCATTTGTGCTCTTTAAATAGTAGTTTACTACAATTTTAAAGGGAGTTATTTGACTCTTTGAATTTTACTTTCATTAGTTATTTCTATATTTTGAATATTATCACTCTATTGGATGTTGGGTTGGTAAACACCTTTTCCAAATCTTTAGGTTTCCATTTTGTCCTATTGATATTGACTTTTGCTTTCCAGAAGCTTTTCAATTTTATGAAGTTCATTTCTTGATTGTTGCTCTTAAAGCATAGGCCTTCGGTATTCTGTTCAGGACGTTTTCACCTGTGCCCAATTATTCGATGCTCTTCCCCATTTTCTCTTCAGTTAGATTCAGTGTATCTGGTATTATGTGGAGCACCTTGACCCACATCTACTTGATCTTTGTACAAGGAGACAAGAATGGGTCAATTTGCTTCTTTCTACATGCTGATTTACAGTAGAACAAACAGGATTTTTTTCTTTTGAAATGCTGTCTTTTTCCACTGGAATGTTTTAGGTTTTCATCAAGGATCAAGTGACTATAGGTGTGTGAGTTCATTTCTGGATCTTCATTTTTATTCAATTGATTTACTTGTCTTTCTCTGTACCAATACTATGCTGTTTTTATTCATGATTTCTCTATATGATAATTCTCCTAGAAGCTATTTTATTTTTGAGAATAGTTTTCACAATCATAGGGTTTTTTATTGCAAATGAATTTGAGAATTGCTCTTTCTAACTCTATAAAGAAGTAAATTAGAATATTGATGAGGATTGCATTGAATCTTTAGATTGCTTTTGGTAAGATGGTCATTTTTACTATATTAATTCTACTAACCCATGAGCATGGGAGATCTTTCCAAATCTTGTGAGATCTTAAATTTCTTTCCTCTGAAATTTGAAGTTCTTATCATACATATATATATATTACTTGCTTGGTAAGAGTCTTACCATGATATTTTATATTATTTTTGGCTATTGTAAAGGTTGTCTTTTCCTTAATTTCTCAGCCTTTTTATCCTTTGAATAGAGGAAGGATACTGATTTGTTTTACTTAATTTTATATAGATCCACTTTTCGGCAGTAGTTTATCAGCTGTCTTGTAGAATTTTGGGGATCAATTATATATACTATTTTATCATCTGAAAATATTGATTTTTTTCTATCTCCAAAATTGCTGTCTAATTAGTCTGGCTTGAACTTTATTGAATAGGTAAGGAGAGAGTAGGCTGCCTTATTTTGTTCTTGATTTTAATGAGATTGCTTTGAGTTCCTCTCCACTTAGTTCGATGCTGGCTTTTTTTCTGCTATATATTTCTTTTCTTATATTGAAGTATGCACCTTGAATTCCTGATCTCTCCAATACTTCTAAAATGAATGGGTCTTGTATTATTTCAAAGGCTGTTTCAGCCTCTAATGTAATGGTCAAATGGCTTTTTTCTTTGAGTTTATTTGTATAGTGAATTATATTGATGGGTTTCTGTATATTGAACCATCTCTGCATTCTAGCGATGAAGCCTACTTGATCCCGGTGAATGATGATTTTGATGTGTTCTTGGATTCAGTTTATGACAATATTATTGAGTATTTTTACATCAATATTCATAAAATGTTCTCTCATTCTCTTTCTTTTATGGGTTGTTTCACTGTTTAGGTATCAGTGTAACTGTGGCTTAATAGAAGGAACTGTTTCTATTTTTAGGAATAGTTTGAGTATTAGTATTAAATCTTCTTTGAAGATCTGATAGAATTCAGCACTAAAACCATCTGGCTCCATGATTTCTTCACTTGTGAAACTTTTTGTGACTGCTTCTATTTATTTGGGGTTTTATGGGTGTTAAGATGATTTATCTCATCCTAATTTAACTTTGGTGATTGGTATATATCTAGGAAATCATCCATTTTCCCAGATATTCCAGTTTTGTTGAGTATAAACTTTTGTAATAGGATCTCATTATTTTGTTATCTAGATACTGTCTCTGTGCCATCTGGTTAGCCTGGATAAGGGTTTATCTATCTTCTTGATTTTCTCAAAGAGAAAAATAAGCCTAGCACATAAAAGGCACAAAAAGCGGATCAATACAAGTAACAGTGCAGCTTTGTATTGTCCACAAAATAAGTGCAATAATAGACATGTAAAGCAATAGCCAATTTGAAATATAGAAGATTTTTAACATGTTGGATAATCAGAAACTCACATACCAAGTTTAAATATATTAATAGACTCTCTGTTGGGATTCTGTAAACCCTACCCCTCAGCTAATGGGAAACAGCCAGGTATGTTTTGCCCCAGTTAACTGACATTATAAAAGGGGCTACTTGCCCCTACCTCTCTCTCTCTCTTGCTCTCTCTTGTTTTTCTTGCCTCCCTTTATTTCCCCCCTTGCCCTCCATGTGCTCATGGCTGGCCTCTACTCTTCTACCTCTACCTCTCTTCTCTCTCTCTGATTCTACTAACCTCGTAACTCCCCACGACATGAATACACTCTATTCTTTACTGTACCATTGTATGGCTGGTCTCTTATGGAGAAGGGATTTTCATCATCGGGTCCCCAGATGCATCCCCCTTGCCCCAGGCCTTACCACACCCCTATGGGCCATATCCCCCACCCCTCTTAATCCTTTACCTAAAGTTAGTGCCAAAACACATGATGTCATCTTTTAGAATCACTCTTCTTTGCATATAATAAAATATTGACCATAAATGTTAGCTTATTTTATTTCTTAAATTTTTTACAGATACTGTTTTTCCAAGTTTGTTTATATATATATAATATCATATAATATTATTTATATTAGCATAATGTTCATCCATTCTTGGGAAAGATTGAAATTTCTCTGGGCAGAGAAACATTTCATTGTTTGAATAAACCTTGTCCTGATTTTTTGTTGTCCATTATTCTTATTTTTTCTTACAACTTTATTTTCTTATAAAATAATGGGTTCTAATGTGACATTTTATATACCCGGACAATATACTTTCAGCATATCCCCTTTCATCTTTCATTACTTCTGTCTACTTAGTCATTTGTTCCCCACTTCAGTAATCGTTCTCTTCTATTTCACTTTAAATTGCGATTCGGTGTAATATTAGAGAAAACACACTATAGTTGTCTCTCAAAGTGCATCTTATTTTATTTAATGTACCCTCTACTTCTATCCAATTCTTGTAAATAGCACACTTTCATTTTTCTCATAGTTAGATAATATTGCACCAACTTGTTTATACTGCATACTCCTTGCCCATTCATCCACTTATTTTGTCAGCAATAACAATTTAAGTATTCTCTAAATCTTCACTTTTCTAAAAATTTGGACATGGTGGTCACACAAGAGCAGTTATTTTCTCAGTCCCTAAATTCATCTCATTGTATAAAGACACAGAAATGGGGTTCTTACGTTAAAGGGTGATTCTATTTTCAGTTTGTAAAGAATATTTATTGAATATTTTGTGACAGCTGTCCCAATTTTCACTTATATCAGGAGTGTACACAGATTTCAGAGTGTCCACACACTTTGATCCACATACTTCACTATTTTTAAATATGTTAATGTCATTATTTTTTCTTACATTAACTTGTTGAAATTGATATTGAGTATATGTCAGATACCTGTTAACTCCTCATGTCTTTAGAAAAACGCCTGTTCAAATTCATGTAGGCTGTCATTTTCTGTCCATTAATTGTTGAAATTGCTGTTCATAATTTCTTTTTTAGTTTAGTCCTACATATCTTCACCAACATTTCTTCTAACAGAGGGCTAATAACCAAAATATATAAAGAACTCAAGAAGCTAGACATCAATAAACCAACTATGCCAATTAGTCAGAAACTGTAAACAACTTAGATATCTCTTAACTAAAAAAGGGGGTGGTGAGGGGTAAAGAAAATGTTCATTTATGCAATGAAATGCTGTTCAGCTATTACAGTATTTAATAAAATACAATTAAAAACATGAACATCATAAATTGTGTAGGTAAATGAATCCGAATAAAAAACATCATCCTGATTGAGGTAACCTAGTTCCCAAAAGACATGCATAGTATGTATTCACGTCTAAGTTGTTATTAGCTATAAAGTAAGGTGGTCATTCTATACCTTTTTTAAAAATATTTGTATATGTTGTAAGAATGACATTTAATTTAACTTTTTCACATAGATAGTCATGTGTCGTGAATTATTATAATTCTGATAGACCCCCATATCTATTTCCAAAGTAAATTGAATTTTCTTATGCTAGAAGTAGATTTCTGCCACCGTTGACATGATTTCTAGTCCTTAGTTTCCTACTACTTCTCAATATAACAGATTCAGATATCTTCTCTATACACTCAGCCCCTGGAGCTACCAAATCAAAGGACAGCTAGATGTCTCACAAACACCATTGCATAACCTATTCAGTGAAGTTTAAAATGTAAACTTCTCATTTTTAATATTATACCTTGAAACAACCTATATTATTATAGCTAGAAGCAAACGTATATGGTGAGGTCCTATATCCTGAATTAGAATTCACCAGGCTTTTTTTCCAATTTCTTACCAGTTGCTTAGGTTTTATTTTTACTATCATCATCATCCTCATTAGGAGTAGTAGCAATAGTAGTAGTTGTCATAGTAGTAGTAGTAGTAGTAGTAGTAAGAGCAGTAGTAGCAATCTTCTCTCATATATCCTAACCCCAGCCACTCCTTCCTCTAATTCTCCCTGTCAATCTCCACCTCTTATCTCCCTCAGGTCAACTGTTCCTGCATTTCTCTTCAGAAGATCTCCCTCATGTCAACTGTTCCTGCATATGTCCCAGGGATATCAACCTAACATAGCATAAAAATATGCATTAAGACTAGGTACCAACCTTCAAATCAAGGCAGCCCACTAGGAGGCAAAGTGTTCCACAGATAAACAAAAATTTTAGAGACAACCCCGAATCCACTGTTACAAGTTCTACAAACACACCAAGCTAAACAACCAAAGCATATATAAAGAAGTCCTAACAGAAAACCTTCTGGTCTAATTGATTGATACCATAAGTTGCTTTAAGCCCCCTTGACCTCTGTTTAGTTAGTTCTGGGGTCTTTGCATTTTTGACTTCCTCCTTCCTCCCTCTTTTCCTTGGCCTTCACATAAAATCACAGTCTTTATTTATTCTTTGTGTTGTGTTTTACGTTCTCTCTGGGACTCTATACAATAGTAACCTCTAAGATCCTGTGTTGTGACTCTGCTGCCTCATAAAACCCACCAAATAAAATATAACTATTTTTTTGGCAATAAATGTCTAAAAACATCACTACTTTATAATTAGTAAATCAGAGTCTAGGTGTACAATATTCTCAAAATTATCTGCCCTACTACCTGACACTGTGTGGGAAAGCGTGGCACACCAACAGGTTTTGGCAGTTATCCAAAAATAGAACACCATCCTCAAAAGGAACACAGTAAACATTCATAGAGAGTCTTCCTGAAGCTACTTTGGGGACATCATAGCCTTATAGTCACTTTCCAACATAAAATAAGGACAAACCATACAACTGGTTTTTCTTGGTTTATTTTCTAAAAAGTATCATTTCTCAATTGTATAGGTATATCCAACTGTAGGAGATCACTTGCTTCTATGGCTGCATACATTTTCAATATTTACTTTAAAGCTTTTTTTTAAAAAAACAACTTTATTTTATAAAACAAAGATAAATGTACAAATTTTAAATATTTTTTGCTTAAAATTATACATTTTTGTCAGTACTGTTTTTTCAGACATTAAAATAATTTTTATATAAAACCATGTGAATATATTTTTTTAGTCAGTACTTGATTTTTTTTCAAGGGCTTGACAGTATGCATTGAAAACCTAATAGTTACAATAAGCGTAAAGTACATGCAAAACAAAACGAAACATGGAAATAGTCAGTCTTCTTGTTTTGTAAATATATGTATATTTTTTTTTCTTTATTTCTTGGACTTCATACACTCTGTGAGTTGTTTCTGGGGGAGTGCAACCTTCTTGGGGTTAGCATCTCACTATCAGTGACTCCATATTATGTCTGTTCTTTTGTGACTGGGTTATCTCACTCAGGATGATATTCTCTAGATGCAGCCATTTTCTTAAGAATTTGGTTAAGTCATTGTTTCTGGTGGCTGAGTAGTATTCCATTGTGTATATGTACCACAATTTTTGTATTCATTCATCTTCTGAAGAACATCTGGGTTCCTTCCAGCTTCTGGCTATTATTAATAGAGCTGCTATGAACATTGTGGTGCATATATCTTTGTTGTGTATTAAAGTGTCTCTGGGGTATATGCCCAGAAGTGGAATAGCTGGGTCTTCAGGTAGTAGTATATCCAATTTTCTGAGGTATCGCCGGAGAGATTTCCAGAGTGGTTGTATTAGCTTGCAACCCCACCAACAGTGGAGAAGTGTTCCTCTTTCTCCACAGCCTCGCCAGCATCTGCTGTCATCTGAGTGTTGAATCTTGGCCAATCTGACTGGTGTGAGGTGGAATCTCAGGGTTGTTTTGATTTGCATTTCCCTGATGGCTAAGGATGTCGAGCACTTCCTCAGATGTTTCTCAGACATTCGGTGTTCCTCAACTGAAAACGTTTTGTTTAGCTCTGTACCCTATTTTTTTAATAGGGTTATTTGATTCTCTGGTGTCTAGCTTTTTGAGTTCCTAGTACACCTTGGATATTAGGCCTCTATCTGATGTGGTGTTGGTAAAGATCTTTTCCCATTCTGTTGGTTGCCGTTTTCTTTTCTTGACGATGTCTTTAGCCTTACAGAAACTTTGCAATCTCCTTAAGTATCATTTGTTAATCTTCGACCTTAGAGCTTGAGCCATTGGTGTTTTGTTCAGGAAATTTTCTCCTGTACCTATGTGTTCTAAGGTTTTCCCTACTTTCTCATCTAATAGTTTCAGTGTATCTGGTTTAATGTGGAGATCTTTGATCCACTTACACTTGAGCTTTGTACAAGGAGATAAGAACGGGTCTATTTTCATTCTTTTGCATGCTGAGTGCCAGTTGGACCAGCACCATTTGTTGAATAGGCTGTTCTTTTTCCATTGAATGTTTACTGCTCCTTTGTCAAAAATCAGGTGACCATATACATGAGGGCTCATTTCTGGATCTTCTATTCTATTCCATTGATCCACATGCCTATTTCTGTACCAGTACCGTGCAGTTTTCAGCACAATTGCCTTGTAATATAGCCTGAGGTCAGGGATAGTGATTCCAGCAGATGTTTTTTTGTTGTTGATGATGGATTTTGCTATTCTAAGTCTTTTGTTATTCCATATGAAATTTCACATTGATCTTTCCAATTCCATGAAAAACTGGGTTGGAATTTTGATGGGGATTACATTGAATATGTAGATTGCTTTTGGTTAGATGACCATTTTTAAGATGTTGATTTTTCCAATCCATGAGCATGGGAGATCTTTCTATTTTCTGAGATCCTCCTTAAATTCTTTCTTTAGAGGTTTGAAGTCCTTGTCATACAGGTCCTTCACTTGCCTAGTTAGAGTCACACCAAGGTGTTTCATAGTTTTTGTTATGATCTTGAAGAGTACGATTTCCCTAATTTCTTTCTCCACATGTTTGTCCTTTGAGTACAGGAAGGCTACTGATTTGTTTGAGCTAATTTTGTATCCAGCCACTTTGCTGAACTTGTTTATCAGCTGTAGGAGTTCTCTGGTGGAATTTTTGGGGTCACTCAAGTACACTATCATGTCATCGGCAAAGAGTGATGTTTTTATCTCTTTCTTTCCGATTTGTATCCCCATGATCCCCTTTTGCTGTCTAATTGCTCCAGCCAGGACTTCCAGTTTTATGTTGAATAGGTAGGGGGAGAGCGGGCAGCCTTGTCGAGTCCCTGATTTCAGTGGGATTGCTTCAAGTTTCTCGCCATTAAGTTTGATGTTGGCTGTTGCTTTGCTGTATATTGCTTTTATTATGTTTAATTATGGGCCTTGGATTCCTGTTCTTTCCAGGACTTTTAACATTAAGTGGTGTTGGATTTTCTCGAATACTTTCTCAGAGTCTAGTGCGATGACCATGTGATTTTGGTCTTTAAGTTTGTTTATATGGTGGATTACGTTGATGGAT
Source organism: Micromys minutus (assembly GCF_963924665.1). Lineage (NCBI taxonomy): Eukaryota > Metazoa > Chordata > Mammalia > Rodentia > Muridae > Micromys > Micromys minutus. Next base: position 38,771,226 of record NC_137969.1, read on the forward strand.
TTCCTTGTTATACCATCCCTTCATCCCAGGGATGAAGCCTACTTGGTCATGATGAATGATGGTTTTGATGTGTTCTTGGATTCGGTTTGCAAGGATTTTGTTGAGTATTTTTGCATCAATGTTCATAAGTGAGATTGGTCTGAAGTTTTCTTTCCGTGTAGGGTCTTTGTGTTTTAGGTACGAGGGTTATTGTTGCCTCAAAAAATGAGTTGGGTAATATTCCATCTGATTCTATTTTTTTGAATAGTTTGGCCAGTATTGGTGTTATATCCTCAATAAAAGTCTGATAAAATTCTGCACTGAACCCGTCTGGACCTGGGATTTTTTTGGTTAAGAGGCTTTTGATGACTTCTTCTATTTCTTTAGGTGTTATAGGGTTATTTAGATGGTTTACTTGGTACTGGTTTAACTTTGGGACATTGTATCTGTCTAGGAATTCATCCATTTCCTCCAGATTTTCCAATTTTGTGGAGTATAAGTTTTTGTAGTAGGATCTGATGATTTCTTGAATTTCCTCAGTTTCAGTTGTTATGTCCCCACTTTCCTTTCTGATTTTGTTAATTTGAATGCTCTCTCTTTGCCCTCTAGTTAGTCTGGCTTGGGGGTTATCAATCTTGTTGATTTTCTCAAAGAACCAACTGGTGGTTTTGTTAATTTTTTCAATGGTTCTTTTTGTTTCTATTTGGTCTATTTCTGCCCTAATTTTGATTATTTCTTGCCGTCTACTCTTTTTGGGTATATCTGCTTGCTTTTGTTCTAGAGCTTTTAGCTGTGCTGTCAGGTTGCTGATGTGAGCTCTCTCCAGTTTCTTTTTGGAAGCACTTAGGGCTATGAGTTTTCCTCTCAATACTGCTTTCATTGCATTGTATGTTGTGTTTTTGTTTTCGTTGTTTTCTTCTTTGACCCTGCTATCCTTTAACAGAGCGTTGTTTAGTTTCCATGTGTATGTGGGCTTTTTGTTGTCTTTGTTGTTGTTAAAGACCAGCCGTAGACCATGGTGATCTGAGAGGATGCATGGGAGTATTTCAATCTTCTTATATCGATGGAGGCTCGTTCTGTGTCCAATTATGTGGTCAATTTTCGAGAAGGTGCCATGGGGTGGTGAGAAGGTGTATTCTTTTACTTTGGGATAGTATGTTCTGTATATATCTATTAATTCTAGTTGGTTCAAAGTCTCTGCTAGTTTTGCAGTGTCCTTGTTCAGTTTCTGTTTCCCTGATCTGTCCATTGGTGAAAGTGGGGTATTAAAGTCTCCCACGATTATTGTGTGGGGTGAAATGTATTTTTTGAGCTTTAGTAGAGTTTCTTTTATGAATGTGGGTGATTTTTTATTTGGAGCATATATGTTAAGGATTGAGAGTTCCTCCTGACAGATTTCCCCGGTAATGAGTAAAAAGTGTCCTTCCTTATTTTTTTTGATAACTTTTGGTTGGAAATTTACTTTATTCGATATTAGAATAGCCACTCCAACTTGTTTCTTGGAGCTGTTTGCTTGGAAGTTTTTTTCCCACCCTTTTACTCTGAGATAGTGTCTGTCTTTGTCTCTGAGATGAGTTTCCTCTATGCAGCAAAAGGCTGAATTTTCTTTATGTATCCAGTCTGATAATCTATGTCTCTTTATTGAAGAGTTGAGACCATTTATGTTAATATATATCAAGGAATAGTTGTTTCTCTTTCCTGCCATTATTGCTTTTTGGGTTGAGTTGTGTCTGTGTTTTTTTCTTCTTTTAGTTTTCTTGTTTAAGAGTTTTCTTGTTCTTACTAGGCTGTATTTTTCCTCATTGTATTGGGTTTTCCACCTATAATTCGATGTAGTGCTGGTTTTGTGGTCAAATATTGTGTGAATTTTGATTTGTCTTAAAATATCTTTGTCTCTCCATCGATGGTGATTGATAGTTTTGCTGGGTATAGCAGCTTGGGCTGGCACATGTGCTCTCTTAGGGTGTGCATGACATCTGTCCAGGCTCTTCTAGCTTTCATAATCTCTGTTGAGAAATCAGGTGTGAGTCTGATTGGCCTGCCTTTATATGTTACCTGACCTTTTTCCCTTGCTGCTTTTAGTATTCTTTCTTTACTTTGGTGGCTTGATGTTTTTACTATTATGTGTCGGGAGGTATTTCTTTCCTGGTCCAACCTATTTGGAGTTTTGAAGGCTTCTTTTATGCTCGTGGTCATCTCATTTATGAAAGTAGAGAAGTTTTCTTCTATGATTTTGTTGAAGATATTTACTGTGCCTCTTAGTTGATACTTTTCTCCCTCTTCTATTCCTATTATCCTTAGGTTCGGTCTTCTCATTGTGTCTTGGATTTCCTGGACATTTTGTGTTAGGAGCTTTTTGTTTTTTTGCATCTTCTCTGGCTGTTTTGTCTATGTTTTCAATGTTGTCTTCTGCCCCAGAGATTCTCTCTTCGATCTCTTGTAATCTATTGGAAATGCTTGCTTCTGTGACCTTTGATTTCTTTTTTTGGTGTTCTGACTCTAGTGTTATCTCTTTTATTGTTTTCTTTATTGTGTCAATCTCTGTTTTAATTTCCTTCTTTCAGTCCTTTATTTCTTTGGTTCTGTTTTCCTCTAGTTCTTTGAGTTCTTTGAGTGTTTTCCTTGTTTCTTCTTTAAAAGCTTCTGAATCTTTTTGCTTTTCCTCCCTTTCTTGTTTAAGTAACTCTATCAGCATCTTGCGGCATGATTTCAGGTCTGTGTCTTCTTTTTCTGGAGTGTTTGGAATTCCGATGTTTGCTGTTATGGGAGAGCTGGGCTCTGGTGTTGCTAGATTGTCTTGGTTTCCTTGGGATATACTCTTTTGCTTTCCTCTTGCCATTTTGTTGTCAGTGATATGTTCTTGCCTTTTCCTTGTATCTACTCTGTGTCCCTGGTTCTCCACTTGTTGAGGTGTCAGATGGGTCGAGCCCTGTTTTATGCCTCAGAGTCCTTGGGTGTGAGCAGAATTTCCAAAGTTCTGTTTCTGTTTCCTGGATCAGGCACAGCAGGGCAGCGCAAGGCAGGGCAAGGCAGGGGGTGCACTTTCCGTGTGTAATCCACAGAGATCTTTCTGCTCCCCTGCAGCCCAGGTCTCCCACCCACCAGTTTCTCAGCCTCTACGAGCCTCTGTTCTGGGTGGCAGATGGGCCAGGCTCTGCTCTGTGTCCTGAAGTCGCCTCCGAGCAGAAACAGAAGTTCTAATTTTCTGTTCCCAATCGCAGTTGCTCAGCCTCTATGAGCAGCCGATCTGGGTGGCAGGTAGGCCAGGCTCCGCTCTGCATCCCTACTTTAATGCTTTTAATATGCTGGCATTATACTCTATTTATGACACTTTTAATTATATTCATTTATTAAAACATATTTTCCCATTTTAATAAGTTCTTTGAGAGTTTATTTATTTGTTTATTTATTTTTACATGTGGTGATACATGTTTTTTTTTTTTTTTATTTTTACAACTTCACTTAAAAAAACAGAGATACATGTACAGATTTTTTAAGGCATTTTGGCATAAAACTATATGAACATATTTTTCTCAATACTTGATTTTTTAAAGGTTTGATAGTATACAGTGAAATCTTACTAGTTACAATAAGCATAAAGTACATGTAAAACAAAAGGTAACATGGAAATAGTCAAAGTTTTCTTGGTGCGTATAGATTAAACATAATGTTTTTAAATACCAAAAAAATATTATATTGGCTATTTTATGAATATCGAATTATACTTCAAATGTAAATACCTTTCAAGGTTTCCCTCCAGAGTCCTCCTATTCTTTCCCATTCCTCTTCTTCTATGTGGTCATTCCCCCTCCCATTTACCCAGTTCCACCACATCACCCTGGCATTTCTCTATATTGGGGAATCAAACATTCTCAAGACCAAAAGCCTCTCCTGCTATTAATTCCAGAAAATGCCTTCCTTTGTTCCATATGTTGCTGGAGCCATAGTTCCTTTCATGTTTACTTTTTGGACTGTGGTATAGTTCCTGGGAGCCCTGTGTGGTTTGGTCAGTTGATATTGTTGTTCTTTCTATGTGGCTGCAAACACCTTCAGCTCTTTCAGTCCACTCTATAACTCCTCCATTTTGGTCCCTGTGTTCAGTCTGATGGTTAGCTACAAGCATCTTAATTTGTATCAGCAAGGCTCTGGCAGAGCCATTCAGTAGATAGCTATAACAGGCTTCTGTTAGGAAATACTTTTTGTCATTCTCAATAGTGTCTGGGTGTGGTGTCTGTATATGGGATGTATCCCCAGGTAGAAAAGGCTCTGAATAACTTTCCCTTCAGTCTCTGTTCCAATACCATGCAATTTTTATCACTATTGCTCTGTAATACAGCTTGAAATCAGTAATACTTTTAGGCATATACTCAAAGTACTCTATTTCACTACAGAGATACATTCTCTTTTAGCTTCAGTGATACTCTAGTTCACAAAAGTTGAGAAATGCAATCAATCTCAGTGTCAACAAGCTGAGAAATAGGTAACTAAATCTTAGAACATATATACAAAGGGCTTGTTGCAAGCTGTAAAAGGTAGTTATGAAATTCACAGGAAAATTAATATGTGTAGGAAATATACTTTGAGTGAGGTAACGTAGATCAAAAGAAAGAGAGAGAGAGAGAGAGAGAGAGAGAGAGAGAGAGAGAGAGAGAGCATTTACAAGTTCTCTATCTTGAATGGAATTTCTGGCTTTATGTTTAAATAATTATGTACTTAACTTGGTTTGAGTTTCTAAGGAATCTATAAATTAAGAAAGGAATCACAATACCAAAAGAAAATTAGGATTAGCTAACTAAGTAAGCTATGGAGGAAGTAGAAGTAGATGTGAGTACAATAAAGTATAAAGAATTTTAAATAGGCTTGGAAAAGTTGTGACCAACACAGAATGGAAAATCTAAAAAAAGAGAAAAGAAAAGAAAAAGAAAAAAAACGAAGGATGTCTAGAAAAGCCATATACAAACCTAGTGGTTTATAAAGTCAAGAGAGATATGGACACAAAACCAGCCTGTAGAGAGATGATCTTCCACACACACTCTCAACCCTAGCCCAGAGGTCAGACTCCACTTTCTTGTCACTGACTGTCCAAAGAGAGACCTGCCAAGAGCGCACAGGGCACAGAAATCATGGGGATGCCTAGTCTGGTCTCAAACTGCACCAAGAGCTGGGGTCAACCCTCTGCAATCTGGACACAGAATCTCCACAAAAAGAACTGATCTCAAAGGAGCACTCTCACTCCTAAGCCTACAAGCTCACAAGCTCCAGTCAAAGATAGTAAGACCAACTAATATTACAGATAACAAGATAGCAAGTGGCAAGCACAAGAACCTAAGCAACAGAAACCAAGACAACCTGGAAATGACAGAAGCCAGTTCTCCCACTACAGGAATTAGTGGATATCCCAATATACTCCAAAAGAAAATTTTTGATTTAAAATTTTACTTCATGATAATAGAAGACATTAAGAAATATATATATATATATATATATATATATATATATATATATATATATATATATATATATATATATATATATATATATATATATATATAACTCCCTTAAAGCAAGAAGGGAACACAGTTAAACAGGTAGAAGCCCTTAAAGAGGAAACACAAGAATCAACCAAACAGGTTAGAAATTGAGCAGAACCATCCAAGATCTAAAAACAGAAACAGAAACAATAAAGAAATCAAAAAGGGAGACAACACTAGAGATAGAAAACCCAGGGAAGAGACTAAGAATCACAGATGCAAGCATTGCTAACAGAATACAAAAGATAAAAGAGAGGATCTCAGAGGCAAACGATACTGTAAAAACATTGACATAATAGCCAAAGGAAATGAACAATGCAATCAGTTCCTAACCCAAAACATTAAGGAAATCAAGAACAAAATGAGTAGATCAAACCTGAAAATAATAAGTATAGAAGGGAGCAAAAATTCACAACTTAAAAGGGTAGAAAAGATCTTCAATAGAATTAGCGAAGGAAATTTCCCTAAGCTAAAGAAGGAGATGCCCAGAAACATACAAGAAACCTACAGAATTCCAAAAAGATTGGAACAAAAAAAGAAAGTTTTCTCATCATATAATACTCATAATACCAAATGCACAAAAGAAAAAGAAAAAATATTAAATGCCGTAAATGAAAAAGGTCAAGTAACATATAAAGGCAAACCTACAAACCTATCAGAATTATATCATATTTCTCAACAGAGACTATGAAAGCTAGATGATCCTAGACAGATGTAATACAGACCCAGACGATAAGAAAACACAAATGCTAGCCAAGGCTAATACATCCTGCAAAATTATCAATTACCATAAATGGAGAAACCAAGATACTCCATGACAAAAACAAATCAACACAATTTTTACACAAATGAAGCCCTAGAAAGGATAGTAGATGGAAAACTCTAATACCTAATACTAGGAAAAGTAAAAATGTAATCCTCTTTCAACAAACCCAAAAAAATGATAGAAACACAAACATAATTTTACCATAACAACAATAAGAAAAATAACAGGAAAAAACAATCACTGTTGCTTAATATCTCTTAATATTAATAAACTCAATTCACCAAAAATAGGCATAGACTAACAAACTAGATATATAAATAGGACCCAGCATCTTGCTTCATATAGGAACTCATCTCAGTAAAAACGAGCAGCACTGCTTCAGATTAAAGGGTTGGGAAAAATTTTTTCCAAGCAAATGGTCACAAGAAATAAGCTGGAGAAACTGTTCTAATATAAAATAAAACTGACTTTCAACCAAAAGTTATCAAAAAAGATAAGGAAGGATATTTCATACCCATAGAAGGAAAAACATATAAAATGAACCTTCAATCCTGAACAGCCAGGCTCCAAATGCAAAGATACACACATTCATATAAGAAACATTATTGAACTTTGACTAATTCCAGGTTACATCCTATTTTACATGTACTTTATGGTCATTGTAAGAAGTAAGATCTTAATGCACACTATCAAACCATTAAAAAAAAAAGAGTTCTGACAAAAATGTGTTCATATACTTTTATGCAAAAATGCTTAAAATCTGTACATTTATTTTTTTTAAAAAATAAAGTTGTTCAATTAAAAAATATAATAAAATAAAAGAGTGTTGGCCACACTAGAAAACATTGACTATATCATCAGTCACAAAACAGGCCTCAAGAGATATAAGAAGATAGAAATAATTTCATGCATTCAATCAGATCATCATAGATTAAGGCTAGTCTTCAATAACAACAAAAACAGCAGAAAGGTTGCATACATTTAGAAGCTGAAAAATATTCAACTCAATGGTAAGTTTGTAAATAAAGAAATCAAAGGCTTTTTAAAATTTAATAAGAATGAAGGCAAAATATACCCAATCTTATGGGATACAATTAAAGCAGTGATAAGGGAAAAATTCATAGCTCTTAGAACCTCCAAAATGAAACTGGAGAGAGCATACAGAGACAACTTGACAGCGCACTTGTAATCTCTAGAATAGAAAGAATCAAATATACCCAAAAGGAGTAGACAGAAGGAAAAAATTAAACTCGGTGCTGAAATCAACCAAGTAGAAACCAACAGAACCATACAACCAATCAATAAGACACTGGTTCTTTGAGAAAACCAACAAAATAGATAAACTTTCACCCAAACTAATCAGGAGCCACAAAGACATTATTCAACTTAACAAAATCAGAAATTAAAAGAGAGACATAATAAGAGAAACTGAGGAAATTCAAAAATTCTATCTGACCTTCATAGAACACCTAATGCTATTCAAATTATTCCACAAAATAGAAATGAATGGAACAATACCCAATTAATTTTTTGAAACTGCAATTACATTTTTACCTATATCACCCCAAAAAAAACTAAAAAGAAAGAGAACTTCAGATCATTGATGCAAAAGTTCAATAAATTTCTTGCAAACCGAATTCAAGAACACATCAAAATAATTATTCACTATGATCAAGTAGGCTTAATCCCAGGGATGCAGTGATGATTCAATACATGGAAATCCATCAATGTAATTATCTATGTAAACACATGGAAAGGGGAAAAAAGAATTGGTTAGATGATGAAAAAGCATTTGGCAAAAATCAACACCCCTAAAAGTCTTGAAAGAACAGATATTCAAGGCCCCTACCTAAATATACAGGAAACAAGTAGGCAATACCAACCTAAAGGTTGACAAACTTGAAGCAATCTCACTAAAATTAGGAACAAGACAAGACTGACCACTCTCACTCTACATATACAACATAGTATTTGATGTCCTAGACAAAGCAATTATTAAAAAAAAAATCATTTCAAAGGAATACAAATTGGAAAGGAAAAAGTCAAAACATCACTATTTACAGATGATATGATAGTATACTTAAGTGACCCTAAAACTTTCACCACAGAACTTCTAAATCTATTAAATAACTTCAGCAACGTAGCTTGTTATAAAATTAACTCAAATAAATTAGTAGCCTTGCTCTATTAAAAGGATAATCAGGCTGAGAAATAAATTAGGGAAATGACACCCTTCACAAAACCCACAAATAATATACCTTGGTGTAACTTTAACTAAGCATTTGAGATGTGAAAAGAACTTCAAGTCTTCGAAGAAAGAAATCAAACATTGCAGAAAATGGAAAAGAATTTCCATGCTCTAGGATTGGCAGGATTAAGATAGTAAAAATGGTCATCTTCCAGAAAGCAATTTACAGATTAAGTGCATGGTTCATCTGATAAGTTTACACCTGTAATTTTTATTCTTGAAAGTTTTTTTTTTAAACTTTATTTTCAAAAACAAAGATAAATGTACAAATTTTAAGCATTTTTTGCATAATAGTATACGAGTGCATTTTTGTCAGTGCTTGATTTTTCTTTTCAAAGGTTTGATGGTGTGCATTAAGGTCTTACTACTTACAATGAGCATAAAGTACATGTAAAACAGGATGTAACCCATAATTAGTCGAAGTTTTCTTGGTGTGTAAGGATTGAGCATAACGTTTTATCTTTTATCTTTTTCTTTCTTTTTTTTTCTTGAACTTCACACACTCTGTGAGTTGTTTCTGGGGTGTTCAACACTTATTAGTATCCCATTATCAGTGACTGCATATTATGTCTGTTCTTTTGTGTCTGGGTTATCTCACTCAGGATGATATTTTCTAGATGCATCCATTTTCTTAAAAATTTCATAAAGTCATTGTTTCTGATAGCTCTGTAGTACTCCATTGTGTAAATATAACAATATTTTTGTATCCATTCATCTACTGAAAAACATTTGGAGACTTTCCAGCTTCTGTCTGTTATAAATAGAGCTGCTATGAACATTGTATATTGGCAGGACTCTGGGGTATATGCCCAGAAGAGGAATAACTGGATCTTTAGTTTGTACTATGTACAATTTTCTGAGGAATCACCACACAGACACCCCACAAACAATGGAGAAGTGTCCTTTTTCTCAACATCCTCGCCAACATCTACTGTCATCTGAGTTTTGGATCTTGGCCAATCAGACTAGTGTGAGGTGGAATCTCAGGGTTATTTTGACTTGCATTTCCCTGATGGCTAAGGAAATTGAGCACTTTCTTAGATGCTTCTCAGCCATTCCATATTCCTCAATTGAGAACTTTTTGTTTAGCTCTGTACCCCATTTTTTAATACCGTTGTTAGATTCTCTGGTGTCTAACTACTTGAGTTTGTTGTATATCTTGGATATTAGGCCTCTATCTGATGAACGATTGGTAAAGATCTTTTCCCACTCTGTTGGCTGCTGTTTTGTTTTCTTGAAAGTTTCCTTAGCCTTACAGAAACTTTGCAATCTCATTAAGTCCCATTTGTCAATCTTTGAACTTAGAGACTTGTCATTGGTGTTCTGTTCAGAAAATTTTCTTCTGTGGTATATGTTCTAAGGTTTTCTCTACCTTCTCATCTAATACATTCAGTGTACCTGGTTTAATGTGGAGATCCTTGATCCACATGCACTAGAGCTTAGTGCAAGGAGATAAAAAAAGGTCTATTTTCATTCTTCTGCATGCTGAGTGCAAAGTGCACCAACACCATTTGTTGAATAGGCTGTCCTTTTTCCACAGAATATTTCCAGCTGCTTTGTCAAAAATCAGGTGACCACATATGTCAGGGCTCATTTCTGGATGTTATATTCTATTCCATTAATCCACATGCCTATTTCTGTAACAGTACCATTCAGTTTTTAAAACAATTGTCTTATAATATAGCTTGAGTTCAGGAATAGTGGTTCCTGTAGATGTTCTCTTGTTATTGAGGATGGATTTTACTATTCTAGGTCTTTTGTTATTCCAGATGACATTGCACATTGCTCTTTCCAATTCAAAGAAGAATTGGGTTGGTATTTTTGAAGGGGGTTGCATTGAATCCGTAGATTGCTTTTGGTTAGATGGCCATTTTTAAAATGTTGATCCTTCCAATCCATGAGCTTGGGAGTTTTTTCCATTTTCTGAGTTCTTTCTTGATTTCTTTCTTTAGAGGTTTGAAGTTCTTGTCATACAGGTCCTTCTTTTACTTAGTTAAGAGTCATACCAAGTTATTTCATATTTTTGTGACTATTGTGAAGGGTATCTTTTGCCTTATTTCTTTTTCCACATGTTTGTCCTTTGAATATAGGAAGGCTACTGATTTATTTGAGCTAATTTTATATCCAGCTACATTGCTGAACTTGTTTATTAGCTGTAGGAATTCTCTGGAGGAATTTGTGGAATCAATTCAGTACACTGCCATGTCATCTGCAAATAGTGATGTTTTTACTTCTTCCTTTCCAATTTGTATCCCTTGATTTCCTTTTGCTGTCTAATTGCTCCAGCCAGGACTTCCAGTGCTATGTTGAATAGGTAGGGGGAGAGTTGTTAGCCTTTAAGAGTCCCTGATTATAGTGGGAATGCATCAAGTTTCCCACCTTTAAGTGTGATGTTGGTTGTTGGTTTGCTGCATATAGCTTTTTTTATGTTCAGGTATGGGACTTAGATTTCTGTTCTTTCCAAGACTTTTAACATGAAGGGGTATTTAATTTTTTCAAATGTTTTTTCGGCATCTATTGAAATGACCATAATTTTTTTGAGTATGTTTATATGGTGGATTACATTGATGGATTTTTTTATATTAAACATCCCTGCATTGAAGGTATAAAGCCTACTTGATCATGGTGAATGATCATTTTGATGTGTTCTTGGACTCAGTTTCCAAGGATTTTATTGAGTATTTTTGCATCAATGTTCATAAGTGATATTGGTCTGAAGTTCTCTTCCCTTGTAGGGTCTTTCTGTGCTTAAGGAACGATGGTTATAGTAGCCTCAAACAATGAGTTAGGTAGAGTTCCATCTGACTATATTTTGTGGAATAGTTTGGAGGGTATTGCTGTAGGGTCGTCAATAAATGTTTGGAAAAATTCTGCACTAAATCCATCTGTAGTTGGCTTTTTTTTTTTTTTTTTTTTTTTTTTTTTTTTTTTTTTTTTTTTTTTTTGAAGGATTTTTAACTGCTTCTATTTATTTAGGTGTTATGGAATTATTTAGATGGCTTACCTGGTTTAACTTTAGTATCTGATATCTGTCTAGGATTTCATCCCATTTCTCTAGATTTTCCTGCCTTGTTCAGTATAGGCTTTTACAGTAGGATCTGATGATTTCTTGAATTTCCTCAGTTTCAGTAATTATGTCTCCACATTCATTTCTGATTTTGTTAATTTGGATACTCTCTCCATGCCCTCTAGTTAGTCTGGCTAAGGGTTTATAAATCTTGTTAATATTCTCAAAGAACCAGCTTTTGTTTTTTTTTGTTTTTTTTTTTTTTTAATTCTTTGAATGGTTCTTTTTGTTTCTATTTGGTCTATTTGTGCCCTTAGTTTGATTATTTCTTGTCCTCTACTCCTCATGGGTGTATCTGCTTCGTTTTGTTCTAGAGCTTTCAGCTATGCTGTCAAGATGCTGGTGTATGCTCTCTCTAGTTTCTTTTGGAAGCACTCTAAGCTATGGGTTTTCTTCTCAGTACTGCTTTCATTGCATCCCATATGTTTGGGTATGTCATGTTTTCATTTTCATTAAAGTCCAGAAAATCCTTAATTTCTTTCTTTATTTTTTCTTTGATACTGCTATCCTTTAATAGAGCATGGTTTAGTTTCCATGTGTATATGGGCTTTTTATAGTCTTTGTTGTCATTAAATACCAGCCTTAGACCATGGTGATCTGAAAGAATGCAGGAGAATATATCAATCTTCTTATTTTTTTCTGGTTAAAAACTCAACATTTAATTATAAATATCCATCCTTGGAAAATGAGAACAATTATATTGAGTGGTTTTTTTTTTTTTTTTTTTTTTTTTTTTTTTTTTTTTTTTTTTGGTAAAGATATCTCATTTCTCCTTTCCTTTTTTTTTTTAAACTTTATTTCACAAAACAAAGATAAATAAATGTACAGATTTTAAAAATTTTTTGCTTAAAATTATACATTTTTGTCAGTACTTTTTTCAGATTTTAACATTATTTTTATATAAAATTATATGAATATATTTTTTAGTCAGTACTTGATTTTTTTCAAGGTTTGATTGTATGCCTTGAAAACTTAAAGGTTACAATGAGCTAAAGTACATGTAAAACAAAATGTAACATGGAAATAGTTAAGTTTTCTTGTTTTGTAAATATTTTTTTGTTTTGTTTTGTTTTCTTCATTTCTTGGACTTCATACAGTCTGTGAGTTGTTTCTGGGGGAGTGCAAGCCTCTGGGGTTAGCATCCCACTATCAGTGACTGCATATTATGTCTGTTCTTTTGTGACTGGGTTATCTCACTCAGGATGATATTCTCCACATGCAACCATTTTCTTAGGAATTTGGTTAAGTCATTGTTTCTGATCCAGTTCAGCATTCTGATGACAAACTTTATCATAGTTGTACACACACACACACACACACACACACACACACACACACACACACACACACACAAACATATGTATCAACAAAGAACATTTTAGTATCAAGAAACATTTTGTTTGATCTTTAATTTGTGTCTGATATTTTGTGTTTCTATTTAGTGATATACAAAGCTCTAATGTGACCTGTAGGTCTTTCTGTGGGGTTTACATGACTTTTGAAAGATTTAAAATTTTCCATCACCATGTCTAAAAAAATGAAAAATTTATCTGTACATTTATGAGGATTATAAATAAAACTTTGGAGGAAATGTTTGTGTGCTTTCTTAACAAGGCTTTTTTCTTTAAGTTTTTCCAAAATAAAGACAGAATCTTAATTCTAAAAATAAAAAAATAAAAATTAAAAATCCTTTACTTTTTTGTGAATTTTGATTATAATTAACCACATCTTTGCATTAAATCTAATTAATTACTTTTTAACATATTCTTAAATATGTGATACTGCTACAAACCTGAGTTTTATGCCTGCTGCTGTTCTGTGTGTTAATCTGTATTTTCACATTGATAGTGTGTATATTTTCTTTCTTTTGTTAAAAAAAAAAACAACCCATATAGTTTCACTACACTTTTAAAGACATTTAAAATATTTATTACATATGTTGCTTTCTAATATTTTAAAAACTTTTTTACTATGTACATAGTTGGAAACTGGAAATTAATAAACATATACTCCTAAGATAATTTTAAGTTCTTGAGTAGGTGAGGAAGGAAGGCATTTTGACCTATAATGAATTCCTCTGCCAGTTAATTCAGATTTACACTTGTACTCAAATATTTTGCTAATGAAAATTGATTCTAAAGGCTATACTCCCTGAATTGCATGAGAAGGAAATGCCTTCTGTGCCAAGTATAGCACAGATTTTGCAATCTCATATTCTCTGAGTTAGTCACACAATTTCCACACCTGTCATTTAAATTTGCTTAGGAATTCAGAAGAATAGGCAATTCTGATTTTGTTATCTTCCACTTAAATTGGAGTGTTAAGAATAGAATTTTAAAGCAGTAGAATCACATAGAAAATGGAAACAAGTCAAATCCAGATAGTTAATTCTAAATTATTAAAATAAGTACAAATCAAGTTAGAAATGCTTCAACCAGATTGCAATCATCAGTAACAAAGTATTATGAATTATGATTTATTGCTCATTGTCTGCGTACATGATTTATGCAGACTCTAGATATATAGTTTATTCTGATAGTTAGAAAATATTACTCTAAAATACAGGTTTGTCTTACTATATAGTGATGATGTTTCTTTCCAATGTATGAATGGGACTGATGAGATGTCTTATAGAGTGAGAACACTGGCCTGTCTAACTCAGAGGACAGAATTATGATTCTATATTGTGACTCATAATATCCAAAGTCTAGTTGAGGGCATCGAATGCCTTCTTCTCTTATATAGACACCTTGCATGTAAGTAGTGTACATATACACATGTAGTTATAGCACTCATATTTATAGAATAAATTAAATAAAATCAGAGTATGTAATCTATGGAGCATGTAAAAAACTGAGTTAATTTTCAGTTCTTTCTTAAATATCTCCACAGCTACACTTATAAAATAATGCTCCACTTCATTGCTTTATAGTTTCCTAGAGTCCAGAATTCAGTAAAATTCTGCTTGATCTACTGACCAGCATAATGTCATTGTCAATATTGAAATCACATCTGTGGCATTTGTTTTCTTTTGTGTGTATATAAGAATTCACTTTCTCATGATTCTGGAGAAATTGGAGATTTCTGATGCTTTACTCATGGTTCAGAAAAGATAATATTCTAATTCATTTCTGTACCTTTTAATCCTTTTCATATCCTTACCACCTACATGTACATTTTAGAGTATGGTAATTTCTGAAGAGGTACCCTGCACATCATCCAGCTTCATGGCAATTGAGAAAAGGATCCCTTCACCATGATCCCAGTAACTACCATCTACTAGATTATACCTTTGTCAATGTCATGACAAATAATGCATAGCAGTATTAAAGAGACTTTATACCATTTAAGTAGTTGTTGAAGAAAATAAATGAAAAAAAAATTCTTTACACTGAAGAAAAATGTATTATTGAGAAATATATGGGCATTAGACATTTCTGCCTGTTAGTAAAACATCTTTTACAAATCAATGATGAAAAAGAAATTACTAAAAATATGCTTAAATTTGTTGCAGTGCTATACACATGTAACCCAGACAATTAAGGAGGGCAATCTGGGATATTGCAGATTCTACACTGATACAACCTATGAAGTAACCTGTTTCAGTAAATGAACGTTCACATGTACTGTAGAGCAGTGGAGAAAATATGTAAGGCCCTGGTTTCAATTCCTAGGACTGTACAATTAGATGGTAAAACCTTTGAGTATACACACCACAAAATGACATACTCCCTCACATAAACACACACATACACACACACACACACACACACACACACACACACACACACACTTCTTTGTCTTTTGTCATCAGTTTGACCCAAATAGAATTAATATTTGTTTACAATGATAAAATCACCTTAAAAATTAGGAATCGAATTTCAAATATTATTGAGAATATGGGAAATTTTGTACTTTTATACACCTAATAATCAAGATGGAGTGGTCTCTTAAGGTTTGTCTTTATAATCTCTTCTCAGCTTTCCCCCCTTTCCAAAAGTTCTTTCCAGTTATATTTGCCAGGACATTATTATTAGATCATTATATGTGCAACTTGTGTCTAATATCATAAGATGAGATTAATATTTTTCTGGCATTTTCATAGTACTATACTTTCCTCTAAAAGATAAAAGTGACACTTGCATTTCTATTTCACAGTTAATACTTACTTAATCCTTCATACTAAATAATTAATGGCACTGATAAAAGTAGTCTGCTTTGCATAAACAGGAACACAAATGCAGTTTGATAGACATAATTGACAGTACTGAGCATGCTGTTCTAAGGTATTCAAAAATAATGCACGGTACCATGCTGCCCACTCTTAACATGTCTCAAGCATTCACAGATATTCCCTGTGATAGGACGACTCATGCCTGGCTTGCTGTAGTCCTTATTTTCATAGATTTTTCCTAATTTCTGTTTCTTATAGTTATTCTCGAGATTATTTCTATTATTTTCTGATAAATAGGTTATAATGGATTATTTTGCCAGTTTCATTTGTTCCTTATCACACTAAAGAATTTAAATTTTAGTAAAAGAGACTGGAGAATCGATGTGGTTGTTAAGAGTCCTGACTTTTCTTGGAAGTCCAGGATTTAGTTTCTAGCAGTTACACAGTGTCCCACAAACATCTGTAATTTTAGTTGCAAGGGACATGGTATACTTACACATGTACTGACAAAACACGCATATACATAAAATGACTCTAAAACAAAATTTAAATCTTAAGTAAGAACAAATGGATTAAGATGACATGTCCTATTATAAATAAGCTCCAAACAGGGGTCTTCGGCAATAATAAAATATAAAGTCATCATGTATTCTGGTGCCAAAGATTCCTATGTTCTTACACTTCATCTCAACTAATTTATGCAAAGTGTTACTTAATATTCCTTTGTTTCTACCTCATGACTCCTTAGAGATTAATTTTTATAAGTTCATGTTTGTGGTGTGTTTAGTGAGAAGAGTGCCATTCTGCATATCATCCAACATTTTGTTGTTTTGTTTATTCTATTAAAAAAACTATTTTTTTCAGATTTCTACATTCTAGTTCAGTACCAAAATGTACCATATATTCAGTCAAAAACAGATGCCAGAAAGTGACTGATGCATATATGGAATCTTCAATGCACAGAAACCATAGGTTTCCAACTATTCCCTAGAACTCAAATATTCTACCCTATCTACAGGAAAAAAATCTTTGAGTAACATAATATAAAAACAAATATCTGGTAATTTCTTTAAAGTCTTTTTCTATGATATATTGATGCAGCTTATTTTGTATTTATGTATTATTTTGTTCATCCATTGTTTGAACATAAAATTATTCTTGCTTTTTATTATTGAGGAATGATTTTCTGCCTGGGTTTCTCAAAATGGTCTTTCTGTTCACATTTCACTTTGCAAAGTAACCAGTCCTATATGGAAATGTTAGTTGTAGGTTTCTAATTTCCTAGCATATTCAGGTATGAAAGAGATGACTAGATGACCTTACCTGTTTATTACTCTGGCAAGGGTGTAATAAACACAATGAAAACAAAACCAATGAAGTACTTAAAAATCGTATTGGTAGGAGTAATGTATTGCTTGGCCAGAGAGATCTAAAAAAGAAGTACACTTCTAATGCTAAATGTTCACAGTCTTGTCAGAGTACCAACAGCTACTGGGACCATAAATGCCTAGGTGGTAAAAACTTATCCCAAGCTTAATAGTGTATTAGATATCTGGAGAAAAGTAGAAACAAGAGATAAGTTGTATTTAGAATTAAAGGAATCAAAATATTTAGATATTTAAAGAAAATTTACTGAAATCATTTCTTTCCTTTTGTTTCCAAGAGTAATTAGTGCATTGGATGATTTGAAGATATTTTGCTAAAATTGTCTATACTGGTGACAAAATATTGTTATTTATCTTTTACTGTTGTACAAGTTCCAACTGGCACATTATGCAGTAATACTTGTTACTTCAATTTTAAAATATCGTTGACATAAGCAAAGCTCTCTATCTGTTCCTTTATTTTTGAAAGACTGGCTTAAGGCTGCTATTTTGTTTGTGATCTTAGATTCTTTCTTAGATCCCTTTCCATAATAGCATTCCAAGTAAAGAGCAGGGGTTGTACATTTATGTATTTTTTTTTTTTTTTTTTTTTTTTTTTTTGTAAATTTACCGCATGGCATCAGTCCTGGTTGTCATTTTTAAATGGAAACTGTAAGTCCTTGATTAGTACTCTTGTAATTTACCTGGAGTGTTTCAAAGTATGTGAAGTTGTTCAGTTTCTCTTGGTTTGATAGTGAAATCTTTAATAAGATCTTAGAGGTTTCTTCTTTTAATCTACTCTAGTTTTATGTGTTATGTATTATTACTAATTACTGTATTTTTAAATACGCCAATGTTTTAGGTTTTTAAGATTATATATGTGCATGACCAAAAATTAGCTTTTTTCTTTTCATTGTTAATGTCAGTCAAATATCTTTTAGGGCAAATCTCAAAAGGAAATTTCGATTCCTTGACATTTTTTTTCAATGCCAATTGTACCATTAGCCAAAATGGGATAGGGTTTTCCAAACTGTTTGCTACTGTTGAATGTATACAGAACACTGTATTTACAATGACCACTTTTCTTTGAAGAATGTGTTCTGACTAGAGTGCAGCCTTGGTAGTCTCCACAGCTTCTCAGAGCAAGGTGATAGGGGAATTTGTAAAGATGTAAAGCCGTTTTTGGAAGTGTCCTCTCAGCCATTGGGACATATCTGACCTGGGGACAAAGGCCAGCATATTGATTGTCATCTAAGCTTCTTATCTTCACTGACTTTGTTCTACAAATACAGCTATTGAACTGTTTGCCAAGGTACAGCAATTTGTAAAACAAATATTGGTTTATAATTTTGCTCTTGTGGAACATTTTGAGAAAATTTGACAAAACCAAATAGATTTTAAAGTAAATATTTTCTCTTTGATGACTCATCTTTTAAACATAGTAAAATTAACCAGAAAAATAAAAGTAATCATCATGATAAAGCAAAATCTATGTGTTTAAAGCATGTCAGAAATTTGATATTTTATTGAAAACCACAAAAATATATTTTAAACATAGAAAGTTGCAACTAACTATAAGCATATTCTAATTACATATGTGTAAAGATGACAAACAAAAGACAACAACAAATTTCTTTACTGGAGCTAGACAGGCAAGAAAATAAGAATAAATAATTACATGGATCCAACATCTATGAACACAAAAACAATAATAAATAATCTCAAATATATTTATGAGGCTATAATTTTTAGAAAGTTGGAAAAATATGTTACACAGCTTAGAACTTAAATGACAGACCCAGAGAAGGCAAACAAATGAAATAGTCTGTCGCATGTAGACTGAAGATATAGACATAAGCTTGCTAGTGATAGTAAGAAAATATTTAAATAGAAACTATCACCAGCATTCATGTAAATATTTGGGAGAGACTTGATAGAATTTTAAGAAATGAAGTTTTTTTTTTTTTTTTTTTTTCCTTTCCAAAGCTTGTAGCTCAAATTACTCCAGATCTTTAAATACATTGGAATGTCAAGTTAGAAGTGGACAAATGCACCTGTTCTATGTTAAGACACAATACATCAATCACACTCATTTTTATTACCATGTCCCTCTAAACTTTGGCTAGGGACATGAGTTTCAACAAAACACAGATTTTCAAAGACACTTCAGGTATACTGTTATAAAATATGATCTCCACTTCCAAAATAAACCTTTTATTTCTGGGAAGAGAGAGAAAAATGTTCACTACAAAGTTGTTGCAGAAAAATCCTGAGAAGTATGAGATCAACATAATCTCAGAAAATCTGATCAGAAAGAAATAGAAAATGAAGCTTCTATCCTTCATGACACACACAAATGCAATCTGCCATTGCTGCCTTTGACTCCACAGCTGAGTACCAGGACTGAGCAAAGAAATAAAATGCAATTCTTTATCTTCTGTGGGCTAAGTGTTAAGACTTCCTTGGCCCAGAATTTCAGATTCCACTAAAGAGTTATGTTGACAAGAGACCTTGTTTCCAGGGCATAAGAAATATTGCCTCAGAATGGAATTTTAGAACAGTAGCCCGTGCATTTTAAGAGCTATAAAAGATAGCAACAATAATAGCAAGGCATTCCCACTTCATTGGACAGATTACTCTGGTCCAAGGTTCAGCTGAGTCATCTGAGATTCCCTAGGCAATGAGAAGGCTATGTTTCCAATCCATAAGGTAGTGGTTCTCCACCGTCCTAATGCTGCAGCCCTTTAATACAAGTCCTCATGTTGTGGTAATCCACAAACATAACATTATTTTCTTGCTACTTCATTACTGTAATTTGCTATCATTATAAATAGTAATATAGTAGGAAAAACCTTAGAACACACAGGCACAGGAAAAAATTTTCTGAACAAAACACAAATGGCTCAAGCTCTAAGGTCAAAGATTAACAAATGGGACTTAATGGGATTGAAAAGTTTCTGTAAGGCTAAGGAAATTGTCTAGAAAAGAAAATGGCAACCAACAGAATGGGAAAAGATCTTTACCAACTCCACATCAGATAGAGGCCTAATATCCAATGTATACAAAGAACTCAAAAAGCTAGACACCAGAGAATCAAACAACCCTATTAAAAATGGGGTACGGAGCTAAACAAAATGTTCTCAATTTAGGAATATGGAATGGCTGAGAAAGATCTAAAAAAGTTCTTGAAATCCTTAGCCATCAAGGAAATGGAAATCAAAACAACCCTGAGATTCCACCTCACACCAGTCAGATTGGCCAAGATCCAAAACTCAGATGACAGCAGATGTGTTTTTGGTGTGGTTGTAAATTGATACAACCACTCTGGAAATCAGTCTGGTGATTCCTTAGAAAATTGGACATAGTACTACCTGAAGATCTAGCTATTCCACTTCTGAACATATACCCCAGAGACACTCCAATATACAACAAAGATACATGCACCACAATGTTCATAGCAGCTCTATTTATAATAGCCAGACGCTGTAAAGAACCTAGATGTTTTCAGTACATGAATGGATACAAAAATTGTGATACATTTACACAATGAAGTACTACTCAGCCACCAGAAACAATGAATTAACCAAATTCTTAAGAAAACGGTTGCATGTAGAGAATATCATCCTGAGTGAGATAACCCAGTCACAAAAGAACAGACATAATGTGCAGTCACTTATAGTGGGATGCTAACCCCAGAGGCTCGGACTGCCCCAGAAACAACTCACAGACTGTGAGAAGTTCAAGAAAAAGAAAAGAAAAGTAAACAAAACAAAACAAAACAAAAGAAAATATGATCCATCCTTACACACCAAGAAAACATTGACTGATTCTTGTTTATATCCTGTTTTACATGTACTTTTTGCTCATTGTAACTAGTAAGACCTTAATGCAGAGTATAAAACCTTAAAAAAAGAAAAAGAAAAAAAAAGCCAAGCACTGACAAAAGATGTATTTGTATACATTTATGCAAAAATGTTTAAATTTTTTTCTTTTATCTTTGATATATAAAATAAAGTATATAAAATAAGACATAGTAATATAAATAACTGAATTGCAATTCCCAGGGCATTGAACCCCACAGGTTCAAAACACTGCCCTGCGAGGATTTAAGTGCTCAAAAGGAGAAGTTTTCTGGAAACACTGATTGAGGAAAAGACTAAAGATCATTACATATTTCTGTGATAACAGATTGATACTTCATGAATCCCAAGTTTGGAGAAAAAAAAAACAAAGAAACAAACAACAGCAACAACCACAAAAACAAAACAAAACAACAACAACAACAACAAAAAAGATAAGTTTCTGCTTTGTGCATAGACTACCTTTATGGTGGCAGATTTGATTGAACTGCTAAAAAATTCAAACTTTAAAGGTAAATCGGAGCGAGATTTTATTTAGTGTACTGCAGATAATATATGGAACAAGCCATGGCAGTTAGTGAATTTTATTGAATTGCAAATCTGGCAAATGAAGGTAACGACGTTGGTTTTGGAACTTGTTCTCTTCTGGTCACCCATTTCAGATGAGATTTCTCAGCAATTTCTGCCACACAAATGAGCGGAAGTCAATTAGATCCTCAACGTGAACATTGCAGTCACAACAGTACTGTCCTCTCTACCTGCTCAAAATTTCTGGATTTCTGAAGGAAAAACATACATACAAGTACACATATTTTAATATGCATTAAACAACTCAATGACAGGGCCACTTCCAAACCACCAAATATTTAAAACTCTTCCCATCGATATTCCTGAGTTATTACTTAATTAAAGCTATATTTCATCTTGTTAACCCCAGACTAAGACCTGAAGCTCTCTTAGGCTGAGTTCTTGAAAACATGTATCACAGCTAAGTTCTGAGTCCAGCATCTCTCAGGCCTGGTATCTACTCCTTTTCTCTCATGGTGTGTCTCTCCCTTCCTCTCCTTTCTCAGTCCCTTGCCTGGGAATCCTAAAGTTCTACCTCTATCTCTATGCCCAAATATTGACTACTGGAAAATTTACCAGAGAACTCCTACAGCTGATAAACAAGTTCAGCAAAAAGGCTGGATAGAAAATCAACTCAAACAAATAAGTAGCCTTTCTATACTCAAAGGACAAACATGTGGAGAAAGAAATTAAAGATAAGGTACCCTTCACAATTGTCACAAAAACTATGAAATACCTTGGTTTGACTCTAACTAAGGAAGTGAAGGACCTGTATGACAAGAACTTCAAACCTCTAAAGAAAGAAATTGAGCAGATCTCAGAAAATGGAAAGATCTCCCATGTTCATGGATTGGAAAGATCAACATCTTAAAAATGGCCATCCTACCAAAAGCAATCTACAGATTCAATGCAATCCCCATTAAAATTTCAACCCAGTTCTTCATGTAATTGCAAAGATCAATGTGCAATTTCATATGGAATAACAAAAAACCTAGAATAGCGAAATCCATCCTCAACAACAAAAAAACATTTGCGGGAATCACTATCCCTGACCTCAAGCTATATTACAAGGCAATTGTGCTGAAAACTGCATGGTACTGGTACAGAAATAGGCAAGTGGATCAATGGAATAGAATAGAAGATCCAGAAATTAGCCCTCATGTATATGGTCACCTGATTTTTGACAAAGGAGCAGTAAACATTCAATGGAAAAAGGACAGCCTATTCAACAAATGGTGCTGGTCCAACTGGCACTCAGCATGCAAAAGAATGAAAATAGACCCGTTCTTATCTCTTTGTACAAAGCTCAAGTGTAAGTGGATTAAAGATCTCCACATTAAACCAGATACACTGAAACTATTAGATGAGAAAGTAGGGAAAACCTTAGACCACATAGGCACAGGAGAAAATTTTCTGAACAAAACACCAATGGCTCAAGCTCTAAGGTCAAAGATTAACAAATGGGACTTAATGAGATTGCAAAGTTTCTGTAAGGCTAAGGACATCGTCAAGAAAACAAAATGGCAACCAACAGAATGGGAAAAGATCTTTACCAACACCACATCAGATAGAGGCCTAATATCCAAGGTGTACAAAGAACTCAAAAAGCTAGACACCAGAGAATTAAATAACCCTATTAAAAAATGAGGTACAGAGCTAAACAAATCATTTTCAGTTGAGGAACACCGAATGGCCGAGAAACATCTGAGGAAGTGCTCGACATCCTTAGCCATCAGGGAAATGCAAATCAAAACAACCCTAAGATTCCACCTCACACCAGTCAGATTGGCCAAGATCCAAAACTCAGATAACAGCAGATGCTGGCGAGGCTGAGGAGAAAGAGGAACACTTCTCCACTGTTGTTGGGGTTGCTAGCTAATACAACCACTCTGGAAATCGGTCTGGCGATACCTCAGAAAATTGGATATAGTACTACCTGAAGACCCAGCTATTCCACTTCTGGGCATATACCCCAGAGACACTTTAATACACAACAAAGATTTATGCACCACAATGTTCATAGCGGCTCTATTTATAATAGCCAGAAGCTGGAAGGAACCCAGATGTCCTTCAGAAGATGAATGGATACAAAAATTGTGGTACATATACACAATGGAATACTACTCAGCCACCAGAAACAATGACTTAACCAAATTCTTAAGAAAATGGCTGCATCTAGAGAAGATCATCCTGAGTGAGATAACCCAGTCACAAAAGAACAGACATAATATGCAGTCACTGATAGTGGGATGCTAACCCCAGAGGCTTGCACTCCCCCAGAAACAACTCACAGACTGTATGAAGTCCAAGAAATAAAGAAAACAAAAAATATACATATATTCACAAAACAAGAAGACTTTGACTATTTCCATGTTGCGTTTTGTTTTGCATGTACTTTACGCTTATTACAACTAGTAGGTTTTCAATGCATACTGTCAAGCCCTTGAAAAAAATCAAGTACTGACTAAAAATTATATTCACATGGTTTTATGTAAAAATTATTTTAATGTCTGAAAAAACAGTACTGACAAAAGTGTATAATTTTAAGCAAAAAAAGTTTAAAATCTTTACATTTTTCTTTGTTTTGCAAAATAAAGTCGTTTAAAAATTTCCTTCAGAAATCCAGAAATTTTGAGCAGGTAGGGAGGACAGTACTGTTGTGACTGCAATGTTCACGTTGAGGATCTAATTGACTTCTGCTCGTTTGTGTGGCAGAAATTGCTGAGAAATCTCATCTGAAATGGGTGAGCAGAAGAGAACAAGTTCCAAAACCAAAGGGCATCAGGAGAGGCAACCTGCCTATGAACAGGTCCCTGGGTGCTGAGAAGAGTGGCAGGAACACTTTCCATCATAGGCAGAAGGATATTGTATATTTTAAAACCTGATCAAGAAGACTCAGTACCTGTCTACACATGGCTGAGCCCGCAGAGAAACCTTTCAAGTTTTTGCTCACCTGAGCCCAAGTAAAGTATGTGTCACAGCAAGAGAGTCAGATGGCTTCCATCAAAACTTGTGACCCTGGAAAAACCTTTCAACTGCTCTTCTAAATGAGCCCAAAGAGAGCTTATCAAACACCCTTCAGGGTATTACAGGAGGGATATCCTGGAGCTTATAGAGGCCAACTACCTGATTCACTCTGGGATTATGTCCTTTCTGGCCTATCAAGAGGCCAGGGTGATAAACATCAAGACACAGGATCTACCTGCACATGGATAAGCTCCAAAAAATAGCCTCATAAAAGCTCTCCCACATGAGCCCAAAGAGACAGAACAGAGTCAGTGCAAACAGAATTCACTGCCTGCTTACAAAGAGCCAAGCACCTGAAACCAATTTCATTCTTGAGCCCACTGTCCCTCAGATCCACAAGAGAGACAGGTTCCACTCACAGACAACAAAATCACCTACAATCACCAATAGCAAGATAGTAACAGGAAAGCAAAAGAACTAAGCAATAAAAATTAAAACAAAGTGGCAACATCAGAACCCAGGTGTCTCACCACAGCAAGTAGTGGATTGCCAAACACAGCAGAAAAACAAGACTAAGACTTGAAATCATACTTCATGATGATAATTTTTGATAATTTTGAGAAACATATGGATAACTGCCTTAAACAACTATAGAAGAACCAGGAAAAATCACTCAAAGAACTACAGGAATACACAACCAAACAGATAAAGGAGTTGAAAATAGAAATAGAAACAATAAAGAAGACACAAAAAGAGACAACCATGGAGATGGAAAACCGAAAAAAGAAATCAGGAGTCACAGATGCAAGCATCACCACCAGACTACAAAAGATGGAATAAAGGATCTCAAGGGCTGAAGACAACTTTGAAAAAAAGAAAAAAGAGTCATAGAAGATGCAAAAAAAAAAGCTCATAACCTAAAATGTCCAGGAAATCCAAGACACAATGAGAAGCTAAAACCTTAGGATAATAGGAATAGAAGAAGATGAAGAATATAAACTAAGAGGCATAGTAAATACTTCAACAAAATTGTAGAAGAAAACTTCTCTATCCTTAAGAATGAGATGATCAAGAGCAAAAAATAAGCCTACAGAACTCCATGTAGAGTGGACCAGAAAATAAATTCTTCCAAACTATTCCACAAAAGAGACTCAGATGGAACACTATCAAACTCAATCTGAGGAGCCCCAATAACTCTCATACCTAAACCTCAGAAAGATCCTAAAAGGAAAGAGAACTTCAGACCAATCTCCCTTATGAATACTGATGCAAAAATACTCAGTAAAATTCATGCAAATCAAATTTATGAACTAATCAAAATAATCATCCACTATGATCAAGTAGTCTTCATTCCTTGGATGCATGAGTGTATTTATATATGAAATCTATCAACATAATCCACCATATAAACAATCTCAAGGGAAAAAAAAAGATATGATCATCTCACTAGATACTTAGAAAACATTTGACAAAATTGAATACCCCTTCATGTTAAAAGTCTTACAAAGACCAGAAATCCAAGGCCCATACCTAAACATAATAAAATAAATATACAGCAAACGAATAACCAACATCAAACTAAATAGTGAGAAACTTGCAGTAATCCTACTAAAATCAGGGACTAGACAAGGCTGCCCACTCTTGCTGTACCTATTCAACATAGTACTAGATGTCCTGGCCAGAGCAATTAGACAGCAAAAGTAAATTAATGGGATAAAAATAAAATAACAATAATTAAAAATATTAGTATTTGACATTGATATGATAGTATACTTAGTGACCCAAAAAATTCCGCTGAAGAACTTTTACAGGTGATAACTTTAGAAAATTGGTTGGATATAAAATTAATTCAAAGAAATAAGTAGCCTTTCTCTATTCAAAGGACAAACATGCTCAGAAAGAAATTAGGAAAAAAAAAACTTCACTATAGTCACAAACAACATGAAATACATTGGTTTGACCCTAACTAAGCAAGTGAAGGACCTGTATGACAAGAACTTCACATCTCTGAAGAAGGAAATGGAAGAAGATCTCAGTAGATAGAACAATCTTCCATGCACATGGATTGGAAGTATCAACATTGTAAAAACGGCCATCTTTTCAAAAGCAAACTATAGATTCAATCCAATCCCACTAAATTCTTCATAGAGTTGGAAGGAGCAATTTGCAAATTCATCTGGAATAACAAAAAACATAGAATATCGAAATTTATTCTCACCATCAAAAAATCTTCTGTGGCAATCACCGTCCCTGACATCACACTATTTAACAAAGCAATTGTGTTAAAACAACATGGTACTGGTACAGAGATAGGCAGGTAGATTAATGGAACAAAATAGAAAATCCTGAAATGAAGTTTCAAACATATGGTCACTTGATTTCTGACAAAGGTGCTGAAAACATTATTTGGAAAAAGGACAACCTCTTCAACAAATGGCAGTCAGCATGCAGAAGAATGAAAATAGATCCTCCAGGGACACAGGCCTTGTGAGAAGAAGGCATTCATTCCGACTAGGCAGGGTGCACAGAGATCTCTGCAGAGAGATCTCTGCTGAGCACTAGGAAACTGTGCACCCCACCCCTGATTGGTTCAGGGAACCATAAACCCACCATTGGGCTATTCCCATCCAGAATACAAGTAGTGGAGAACGGGCACTCAGACCATCTGCCACCAGGAACAGCAGAGATCCAGGGACACAGGCATTTTAAGAAGGCATTCTGACTAGCTAGGGTTCACAGAGATCTGTGCAGAGAGATCTCTGCCAAGCACTAGGAAAGTGCACCCCCCCCCTTGCTTGGTTTAGGGAACCAGTAACCCAGCCTCTGTCTATTCCCAGCCGGATGACATTGAGTGCAGAACAGGCACTCAGATAATACACCACCAGGAACAGCGGAGATCCAGGGACACAGGCTTATGGAGAAGGCATTCCAAGTAGGTGGGGATCAGGAGATCCAGGGACACAGGACACTTACAAGGAGAGGCAAGAACCAATCACTGACAACAGGACCATGTACAAACACAAACAATAAGATGACAAGAAGAAAGCAAAAGAACATACTCCAGGCAACCAAGACAAATTGACAACACCAGAAGCCAGCTCTCCCAGCACTGGCAAACATACCAGAAGAGAAAGACTCAGACCTGAAATCATACCTCAAGATGATAATAGAGACCCTTAAACAAGAACTGGAGGAAAAGTATTAAGAATTAGAAGCTTTTGAATAAGAAACAAGAAAAACACTCAAAGAATTGAAAGAACTAAAAAAAAAAAAAAAAAAAAAAAAAAAAAAAAAAAAAAAACAGAACCAAAGAGATCAAGGAATGGAAAAAGGAATTTAAAATGGAAATGAATGCAAGAAAGAAAACACTAAAAGAGACAACCCTAGATGTAAAAAAGCTAAAAAAGAAATCAGTAGTCACAAATGCAAGAATTTCCAATAGGCTACAAGAGATGGAAGAGAGAATCTTGGGGGGTCAAAGACAACATTGAAAACAGACAAAACAGTCAGAGAAGATGCAAAAACCAAAAAGCTCCTAACCCAAATTGTCTAGGAAATCCAAGACACAATGAGAAGACCAAACATAAAGATAATATGAATAGAAGAGGGCAAAGAATATCAACTAAGAGGCACAGTAAATATCTTCAACCAAATTGTACAAGAAAACTTCCCTACCATTAAGAATGAGATGACCATGAGCATAAAAGAAGCCTACAAAACTCCAAATAGGTTGGACCAGAAAAGAAATTCCTCCCAGCACATAATAGTCAAAACACCAAGTGCCCAAAGCAAAGAAAAAATAGTAAAAGCAGTAAGGGAAAAAGGTCATGTAGCATATAAAGGCAGACCAAACTGAATCACACCCATATTCTCAACAGAGACTATGAAAGCTAGAAGATCCTGGACAGACATCATGCAGACCCTAAGAGAGCACATGTGCCAGCCCAAGCTGCTATACCCAGCAAAACTATCAATCACAATAGATGGAGAGACTAAGATATTCCAAGACAAAACTAAATTACACAATATCTGACCACAAACCCAGCACTTCAATGGATTATAGGTAGAAAAGCCAATACAATGAGGGGAAATATGTCCTAATAAAACCAAGGAAACACCTAAGCAAGAAAACCAAAACAAGAAAGAAATACAGCAACCAATATTCCTTGAAATCTGTTAAAAGAAATGGACTCAATTCCACAATAAGAATATATATGCTATCTGACTGGATACAAAAAAAAAAAGAAAAGAAAAGAAAAAAAAAACAGCATTTTGCTGCATACAGTAAACTCATCTCGGAGACAAAGACACACACTATCTCAGAGTAAAAGGTTGGGAAAAAAAACTCAAAGCAAACAGCCCTAAGAAGCAAGCTGATGTGGCCATTCTACTATCAAATAAAATAGATTTTCAAACAAAAGTTATCAAAAAAAAATAAAGAAGGACACTTTTTACTCATTACAGGGGATAATTGTTAGGAGGAACTATCAATCCTTAACATATATGCTCCAAACACAGAAGCACCCATATTCATAAAAGAAACCCTGCTAAAGCTCAAAGAATACATTGTGACCAACAAAATAATAGTGGGAGACCTCAATACCCAACTCTCACCAATGGACAGATCATCGAAATAAAAACTGAACAAGGACACTGTAAAACTATCAGAAGTTATGAAGGAACTGGAATTAATAGATCTGCAGAACATATTATCCTAAAACGAAAGAATACACCTTCTTCTCAGCACCTCATGGTACCTTCTCGAAAATTGATGAGAAAATTGGTCACAAAATCAGCCTCAATCCATATAAGAAGAATAAAATACTCCCATGCATCCTTATAGATCATCAATGTCTAAGGCTGGTCTTTAATAAGAACAAAGACAACAAAAAGTCCATATACACATGGGAACTAAACAATGCTCTATTAAACAATAGCAGGTTCAAAGAAGAAATAAAGCAATTAAGGATTTTCTAGAATTCAATGAAAACAAAACAAAACAAAAAAAAAAAAAAAAAAAAAAAAAAAAAAAAAAAAAAAACAACATACCCAAACCTATGGGATGCAATGAAAGCAGTACTGAGAGGAAACATCATAGTGCTGAGTACTTCCAAAAAGAAACTCAAGAGAGCATACATCAGCAACTTCACAGCACACCTGAAAGCTCTAGAACAAAGGGAAGCAGATACATCCAAGAGAAGTAGATAGCAAGAAATAATCAAATATAGGGCAGAAATAGACCACATAGAAACAAAAGAAACCATTCAAAGAATCAAAAATACCAAGAGCTGGTTCTTTGAGAAAAATAATAAGATTGATAAATCCTTAGCCAGACTAACTAGAGGGCAAAGCAAAATCAGAAAGGGAAGTGGAGAAAAAATAACTGAAACTGAGGAAATTCAAGAAATCATCAGATCCTACTTTAAAAAAAAAAAAAAAGGCCTATACTCAACAAAGCTGGAAAATCTGGAGAAAATGGATGAATTCTTAGACAGATACAAGATACTAAAGTCAAACCAGGACCATGTAAACTATGTAAATAATCCCATAACACCTAAAGAGATAGAAGCAGTCATCAAAATCCTTCCAACCAAAACAGCCCAAATCCAGATGAGTTCAGTGCAGAATTTTATCAGACATTTATTAAATACATAATAGTAATATACTCCAAAATATTCCACAAAATAGAATTAGATGGAAAACTACCTAACTCATTTTTTGAGACTATAATAACCCTGATTCATAAACCACACAAATACTCTACAAGGAAACAGAACTTCAGACCAATCTCACTTATGAACACTGAGGCAAAAATATTCACCAAAATCCTTGCAAAGCGAATCCAAGAATACATCAATACGATCATTCACCATGATCAAGTTGGCTTCATCCCTGGGATGCAAGGATAGTTTAATACACAGAAATCCATCAATGTAATCCACCATGTTAATAAACTCAAAGAGAATCACCACATGGGCATCTCACTAGATGCTGAGAAAGCATTTGCCTGAATTCAACACACCTTCATGTAAAAAGTCTTGGAAAGAACAGGAGTTAAAGGCCCATACCTAAACGTAATAAAAGTAATATACAGCAAACCAACAGCCAACATCAAACTTAAAACTAGGAAACTTGAAGCAATCCCACTAAATCAGCGCCTCAACAAGGCTGCCCACTCTCCCCCTACCTATTCAACATAGTACTGGAAGTCCTAGATGGAACAATTAGACAGCAAAAGGAAATCAAAGAGATACAAATTGGAAAGGGCGAAGTAAAAACATGACTATTTGCAGATGACAAGATAGTGTACTTAAGCGACCCCAGAGAACTCCTACAGCTGATAAACAAGTTCAGCAAAGTGGCTGGATATAAAATTAACTTAAACATGTAAGTAGCCTTCCTCTACTCAAAGGACAAATATGTGGAGAAAGAAATTAGGGAAAAGATACCCTTCACAATAGTCACAAAAAATATAAAATACCTTAGTGTGACTCTAACTAAACAAGTGAAGGATATTTATGACAAGAACTTCAAACCTCTAAAGAAGGAAATCGAGGAAGATCTCAGAAAACAGAAAGATCTCCCATGCTCATGGACTGGAAGTATCAACATTGTAAAAATGGCCATTTTATCAAAAGCAATCTACAGATTCAATGCTATCCCCATCAAAATAACAACTCAATTTTTCATTGATTTGGAAAGAGCAATGTGTAATTTCATCTGGAATAACAAAAGACCTAGAATAACAAAATCCATCCTCAACAACAAAAAAACATCTGAAGGAATCACTATCCCTGACCTCAAGCTATATTACAAAACAATGTGTTAGAAACTGCATGGTACTGTTACAGAAATTGGCACCTGGATCAATGGCATGGAATAGAAGATTCAGAAATGAGCCCTCACATACATGGTCAACTGATTTGTGACAAAAGAGGTGTGAACAATAAATGGAAAAGGACAGCCTATTCAACAAATGGTGTTGATAGAACTGGCACTCAGCATGCACAGGAATGAAAACTGACCCTTTCTTATCACCTCCACAAAGCTCAAGTGCAAGTGGATCAAAGTTCTCCACATTATATCAGGTTCACTGAATCTATTAAATGATAAAGTTGTGTAAACCTTAGAACACAGAGGCATAAGGGAAATATTCCTGAACAGAACACCAATGGCTCAAGTTCTAAGGTTGAAGTTTGACAAATGAGACCAAATGAGATTTCAAAGTTTCTGTAAGTCTAAAAACACTGTCAAGACAACAAAATGGCAGCCAATAGAGTGAGAAGAGATCTTTACCAACCCAACATCAGATAAAGGCCTAATATTTAAGATATACAAAAACTCAAGAAGCTAGACACCAGATAATCATCAACACTATTAAAAAATGGGGTACAGTGCTAAACAAAAACTTCTCAATTGAGGAATATTGAATGGCTGAGAAGCATCTCAGGATGTGCTCTACATGATTATCCATCAGGGAAATGCAAATCAAAACAACCCTGAGATTCCACCTCAGAGAAGTCAGATTCGCAAAGATGAAAAATTAAGATGACAGCAGATGCTTGCCAGGATGTGGAGATAGAGGAACACTTCTCCACCATTAGTGAAGTTTTAAACTGGTACAACCACTCAGAAAACCAATCTGACAATTCCACAGAAAATTGGACATAGTACTACCTGAAGACTCACTTATTCCACTTCTGGCCATTTACCCCAGAGACGCTCCAACATACAACAAAGACACATGCACAACTATGATCATAGCAGCTCATTTTATAATAGACAGAATTTGGAAATACCCCATATGTCCTTCAGTAAATGAATAGATACAAAAATTTGGTACATTTACACAATGGAGAACTACTCAGCTATAAGAAAAAATGACCCTTTGAAATTCTTAAGAAAATGGATGCATCTAGAGAATATCATCCTGAGTCAGATAACCCAATCACAAAAGAACAGACATAATATGCAATCACTGATAATTGGTTACTAATCCCAGAATGCACTGAAAACCCCAGTAACAATTCACATTCTATAAGAAGTTCAAGAAAAGAAAAAAAAAAAAAAAGCAAAGAAAAGAAAATCCATCAACATAATCCACCAAATAAACAAACTAAGAGAACAAAATCACATGGTCATCTCACTAGATGCTGAGAGAGCAATTGAAAAAATTCAACACCACTTCATGTTAAAAGTCATGGAAAGAACTAAAATCCAAGGTCCATACTTAAACATAATAAAAGCAATATACAGCAAACCAACAGCCAACATCAAACTTAACGGTGGGAAACTTGAAGCAATCCCACTAAATTCAGGGACTCGAAAAGGCTGCCCACTCTCCCCCTACCTATTCAACATAGTACTGGAAATCCTGGCTGGAGCAATTAGACAGCAAAAGGAGATCAAGGGGATACAAATCGGAAAGGAAGAGATAAAAACATCACTCTTTGCCAATGACATGATAGTGTACATGAGTGACCCCAAAAATTTTATCAGAGAACTCCTACAGCTGATAAACAGTTCAGCAAAGTGGATGGATATAAAATTAACTCAAACAAATCAGTAGCCTTCCTATACTCAAAGGACAAACATGTGGAGAACGAAATTAGAGAAAAGGTACCCTTCACAGTCATCACAAAAACTATGAAATACCTTAGTGTGACTCTAACTAAGCAAGTGAAGGACCTGTATGACAAGAACTTCAAACCTCTAAAGAAGGAAATTGAGAAGGATCTCAGAAAATGGAAAGATCTCCCATGCTTATGGATAAAAGATCAACATTTTTAAAATGGCCATCCTACCAAAAGCAATCTACAGATTCAATGCAATCCCCATCAAAATTCCAACCCAGTTCTTTATGGAATTGGAAAGATCAATGTGCAATTTCATATGGAATAACAAAATACCTAGAATAGCGAAATCCATCCTCAACAACAAGAAAACATTTGCGGGAATCACTATCCCTGACCTCAAGCTATATTATAAGGCAATTGTGCTGAAAACTGCTTGGTACTGGTACAGAAATAGGCATGTGGATCAATGGAATGAAATAGAAAATCCAGAAATGAGCCCTCATGTATATGGTCACCTGAATTTTGACAAAGGAGCCATAAACATTCAATGGAAAAAGGACAGCCTATTCAACAAATGGTGCTGGTCCAACTGGCACTCAGCATGCAAAAGAATGAAAATAGACGCTTTCTTATCTCCTTGTACAAAGCTCAAGTGTTAAGTGGATCAAAGATCTCCACATTAAACCAGATACACTGAAACTATTAGATGAGAATGTAGGGAAAACCTTAGAACACATAGGCACAGGAGAAAATTTTCTGAACTAAACACCAATGGCTCAAAGCTCTAAGGTCAAAGATTAACAAATAAGACTTAATGAGATTGCAAAGTTTCTGTAAGGCTAAGGATATTGTTAAGAACACAAAACGGCAGCCAACAGAATGGGAAAAGATATTTACCAACACCACATCAGATAGAGGCCTAATATCCAAGGTATGCAAAGAACTCAAAAAGCTAGACACCAGAGAATCAAATAACCCTATTAAAAAATGGGGTACAGAGCTAAACAAAACATTCTCAGTTTAGGAATATAGAATGGCTGAGAAATATCTTAGGAAGTGCTGAACATCCTTAGCCATCAGGGAAATGCAAATCAAAACAACCCTGAGATTCTACCTCACACCAGTCAGATTGGCCAATTTCCAAAACTCAGATGACAACAGATGCTGGCGACACTTCGGAAAAAGAGGAACACTTCTCCACTCTTTGTGGGGTTGCAAACTAATACAACCACTCTGGAAATCAGTCTGGCCATACCTCAGAAAATTGGACATAATACTACCTGAAGACCCAGCTATTCCACTTCTGGGCATATACCCAAGAGACACCTTAGTACACAACAAATATATATGTACCACAATGTTCATAGCAGTTCTATTTATAATAGTGAGAAGCTGGAAAGAACCCAGATGTCCTTCAGGAGATGAATGGATACAAAAATTGTGGTACATTTACACAATGGAATAGTACTCAGCCACCAGAAACAATGACTTAACCAAATTCTTAAGAAAATGGCTGAGTCTCGGGAATATGATCCTGAGTGAGATAACCCAGTCACAAAAGAACAGACATAATATGCAGTCACTGATAGTGGAATGTTAACCCCAGAGGCTCTCACTGCCCCAGAAACAACTCACAGACTGTATGAAGTCCAAGAAATAAAGAAAACAAAACAAAACAAAACAAAAAAATAGTCATGCTCTATACTTACCCACCAAGATCACATTTACAATATCCGGGTGGTACCCTGCATTACATGTAAAAATATAAAAAAAAAAGAAAGAAAGAAAGAAAATCTTTACACACCAAGAAAACTTTGTCTATTTCCAGGTTGCATCTTGTTTTACATGTACTTTATGCTCATTGTTACTAT
Organism: Micromys minutus; assembly: GCF_963924665.1. NCBI lineage: Eukaryota > Metazoa > Chordata > Mammalia > Rodentia > Muridae > Micromys > Micromys minutus. Next base: position 38,806,196 of record NC_137969.1, read on the forward strand.
TGGGGTCTTTATCACAATATCAATCCTTTAAAAAAAAAAGGTACTGACAAAAATGTATTGTATAATTTTATGCAAAAATGCTTAAAATCTGTACATTTATCTTTGTTTTGTAAAATAAAGTTGTTAAAAAAAAAGAAAAGAAATGAAAAGCAAAGGAAAGAAAAGAAAAGAAAACATTATGCTTAATCTTTACAGACCAAGAAAACTTTGACTAATTCACTGTTACATCCTGTTTTACATGTACTTTATGGTCATTGTAATGAGTAAGATCTTAATGCACACTATGAAACCTAAAAAAAAAAAACAAGCACTGACAAAAATATATTCATATACTTTTATGCAAAAATGTTTAAAATTTGTACATTTATGTGTTTTTTAAAATAAAGTTTTCAAAAAAGAATAAAATTTTAAAAAAATCAAAAAAGAAGTGTTTAACATCCTCTCAGAGTGGGATGCACCTAAATCTTAAATTATTAATAACTAAAGATCTAAAATTATAGCCTTGTTGCAATATTTGGTAGTTAAAAATTATGTTTAATCTTTACACACCAAGCAAACTTTGATTATTTCCATGTTACATTTCATTTTACATACACTTTTTGATTATTGTAAATAATATTTCAATGCATATTATCAAACCTTTAAAAATCAAGAACTGATAAAATATATTCATATATTTTTACCCTATAATGCTTTTAATATTCTGTACATGTATCTCTGTTTTTTTAATGAAGTTGTAATGAACCCCCCAAAAATGAAATTTTCGAAACTAAATTAATGTTAATATTTCTGAAAGTGTATAATCAATTATAAAATATATGAAATTGTTTATAAAATACCAAAAAAAGAAAGCACAAATAGTGTTCAAAGGTATTTTGTAGCTATTTGGACAAAAATTTAGCAGCATTTAGGAACACTACTTATCAGGCAACAGCCAGGTTTATCTGGCTTACTATAGATATTGATATTCACCCCCTCCTCTCCCTCTTACTCTTTTATTCTCTTACCCTCTGCTCCTTCTCTCCCTCACCCCATTTTTTCCTCAACCTCTCTCAGTTTGTTCTTTATTCTCTCTCTTTCTCCCTCTCTCTTTTAAGACACAACATCAGTAGTTCTTAGAACATTTGTAAAAATTTTTTAGAATACTTTTAGAGCACTTATATCAAACCAGGCTTTGATTATTAATGAACCTCTGTGTTATAGCAGAAATTATTAAAATACAAATCTAACCTATTAATGTTTTAAGACATGGTATAACTCATTGATATGTTCTTAAGTATAAAAGATAAAATTACTTTCTGCAGTGTTTGCAAAATGTGAATGAGATATGTGAATTTAGAACTGAAAAAAATGTTAAAGAGATGATATTGAAAATGGTATTTAAGACAAAAAGTATGTAATAAAAACTTACAAAGTACTCCAAATGAGGGTATTGAATGTATAAGATTGCAGTCAGACCTCTCTATTGCTAAAAATCTGCATTTAAATGTGTGATTCTATGATTTCATTTCACTTACTGAAGAAGGCGTAAAACTGGTATTGGGATCTACGTTTAAATAGTAAAGACACAATGACTGGGGAGATAGTTCTAAATAGATAGATTTAAAACACTAACGGTTTTTCTAGAGGTCCTGAGTTTTGTCCACATGACCCATATTCAAGGGATGGTAGCTTATAACTATATAAATGAAGCTGCAAAATATCTGATGTCTCTTTTACCTTGTGTAAGTTCCTGCCTTCAACCAACACATACACATATAAAAAAGATAAAATATAAAAATAAAATAATAAAGAAACTAAGTCAATTATTAATAGTAATGAACTAAATGGTGGCTTAGTAGCAATTCATCATTTATAGATTTTCTCCAAATGAAGAAAATTTAGCATAATTTTAAGGCAACTCTGGAGATTGTTTGCAACTTACTCAATATAAATTTGAGTAACAAGGAAAAAGTTTCAATAACTCAAAAAAATGCCTCTGTATAAAACTGGAAATAGTATCAGACATTTTATTTCATAGTATGCATGTTGTAATACTGCTTTTGGAGAAGCAATTCTTTTATTGATGTATTAGAAACCTTGAGAACAGAATGATATCTGGCTAACAATCATTAATAGTACAGAATAATTTTATAATAGTTTTTTTTTAAACTGGTGGGATGTCTGCTTATATATATATATATACTATTTGCAGACTTTGTAACTGTGGGGACAAGAAATGGTGGTCAGATTCTCAGAACTGGAGTTGGTCATAGCTAGGAGGCACTATGTGGTTGCTGAGAATTGAACTTGGTTTCTTCATAAGCACAACAAGTGTTGTTAGCCTCTAAGCCAGCTTTCTGTCTCCTAATTGGATAGAATAATTTTAAAATAGATAAAATTAGTTTTCCAAAGTCCCAAAAACTAATCAATATTTTCGGAGAAAATGCAAAGTTCTAGCTGATAAAATGATGGGGGGATAAAAGGCATATGAAAGTAAAGAAAGACCTGCAATTTCTAAAATATACCACATCTAATATGAGAAACTCTATGAAGGGGAGGTCTACAGATTAGGAAAAGAAAATGCTCCTTGCCTGTTAACTGATTGGAATTACTATAGAGAGAAATTGGGATATGGGGTTGGGAATAGGAAGTAAAAGTTTCTGTTGTTTGTCTGTGATAGGCTGATTGTGGGAGTGACAAATAGAGAAAATTGAGGTGAAGGAGACACTAGCCTAAGTCTCACCATTACTGGAAGTCAGGAGAATGGGAAGAAGTAAGAATATATGGAAACAAATTAGTTTGGTTTAAAAATGTTCGTCACTGATATTTCAGGAAATTGTTAACATTTAAACAAACTGGAGAAGATTTATCAGATGTCCCACTGATGATCAACAGGAATAGAAACCAAAGAAACAAACCATGAACAGTATTTAAAATATTTCAGTGAACATGCCAGAAAAAAAAATGGGAGAAGTACCTGAAGATTTTTATAGGTATTCTTGAACATTAAATGTACTAATTCTGAATACACTTCATTTATTAAATAAAACATATAGCATTGTCTGTGAACAAGTTTTTAATTTTTCAGTACCATCTAACTCTGGATGTTATCTGTGGAATTTCTTTCTGCCTATGAAATGTCTCTTACTATATCCCCATCATTGGTTCAAAACTCAGTGTCTGCCCCTCAGGCTACTCATTCTGTGTCCCAATCATATATAGAGTATTTTATAACTAAGAAGATAGCTCTTAAAATCAAACCAACTCATAGCTGGTAAAGTATCAAATCTGGAGAGTTGTGCTGCAATATTTACTGCAAATCCCCAAGCTTCCATTGCCTTTATAAAAGCTCAAGCTACAAATTCCATTATCTTCTCCAGATTTCCTGAAAGTTTTATAGGGGTAGAGCTTCACAGCACAACAAATGTTTCTTCCTATTCATTTCTGAAGAATTATAAACTATGAATATTTGAAATAAAGACAGAAAACAAAATTAGTGGACATCTGGGTCTTAAATATGAAATATATTATTTTTGTTTTGGTGTGAGTTTTGAGGTGGGAAAAGAATGGTTCTACATAGGTTCTACATTTAAGATCTACATAGTTCTGAAGATCCTAAAGCTCAGAGAGCTACTTGGCTTTTTGTGCACCTTGATGCCTGTCTCTAAAATGCATGTTTACAAGGAAGCCACCAATCTTTTAGTCTTTTTTCTTATGTTATTCCAGGTCCTCCACAGATATAGTTACAAACTAGTGAGGGAATACTTACTTGTGATAATTAATGCTGAGAGTCAACTTGAAAAGATTACATTGGAAACAAATCACATTGGAAAATTTTTTAGAATGAACAAACAGATGTGAAGACCTATTAAAAAAGGATGGTTGCATCCCATAAGCTGCAGTTCTTATTCAATAGGGATGTGAAACTGGGCTCAGCAGCAGTATTTCCCATTCAGCTTCTGAACTGTGTATGCAATGTGGCATGGTGTCCCAAACACCTGTTATCATGGCTTCCCCATCAAAAAGACTGAATTTCTTTTTAAAAGGCAAGGCAAACTAAGTCTTGTTTCCCTTATATTGTTTCTTTTCATGAATTTTGTCATCCAACTATTAAGAAGTTATTATTTGGATCAAAACATGATCCTTGGCAGATCATATATGCCGTGCTTAATAATCTTTCTTTAATAGGCAAATAAGAACAACTGATAAAGTTTAGTAATAACTCTACCCTTAAGGTTGAACTTTTAACACTAGATTTAAGTTTAAGGCACTGATTCTTAAACTCTTTACAACTGCAACACTTCTTCATGTTGAGGTCACCTACAACTATATTATTTACATTGCTACCTCATAACCATAATTTTGTTACTGTTATTAATTTAAATGTAAATATCTGATAGGAAGTAGATCTAATATATGAGCTTTGTGATAAGGTCATTCATCCCCCAATGAGGGTGTGGCTCACAGGGTAAAACTGCTGGTTGAACCAGATGAATTATGAAATATTATAAGACCTAGCATTTGTAATAGGACTTTCCCTTCTTTCCAGATGGCCTAAGGTCAGTAAATAATTGGTTGCAAGTAAAGGAAAAAATAAGATAGTCAAATATAAGATGAATTCAAATTCTCTGAAGACAGCTACATTCCCCACTCTTTGCTTATACTTTAGTCATGGGGGGAAAAGGTCCCTGTGTCTGGTAAAAAGGTCAAGTAATTAGGAGTGATTATTTCAACACACTTAGTATTTGTAACTGTTTATAAGCAATGCTTATCTGTAAAGATTTAGCTCTAATATTATGATAGTTGGCACAAGCAATGTCATATTGTATGAAATACATCTCACTATGGGACACTGGCTGAGCTCAACTTTATACTCTTTTTGCTTCAAACTAATAAATGGCAGAAATATATGTAAGCAAAAAATTGCTCAAGCATGATTTTGATCTTGGCAATATTCCCCTGGCCTCTGATTAAATTTCCTTATGGTTACTAACTGGAGATCTTTACTGCCTCATCATTAAATGGGGTCTGAACTAATTAGATGGTATGAAATAATCCCAAATAAAGAGAACAGTTAAGTAGCAGATGTGAAGCCATTAGTATCAATTAGAGATGGTATACCTCATTTTAGACAAGTAACAGGTATAGAGTGTTATTTTAGGCCAGGCTTCCCAGGAGTATATTCTTCTATGCTGTTGTTCTTAGAGTGTCATCTTAGCATCTAAAAAATATTGTTCAGTTTCTTTTTTATGACCTGAACTTCTACAGAAGCATAGCATAAAACATTCATAAGGACTTAGAAAATTTTATACAATAGAGAAGATATAGAAAATTTTGTTTTAAATGTGTTTATTTAATAAAAATGCACAATATATTTTAATACAAGGCACTGCTTGAGATTACTTAACGTTACAGACATTCTTCCTTTATTTTTCAGACATGATGGATTGTATTTTATTGACACAGTATGTACTTCTGCCTTCAAATATGTTCTAACATCTAGATGCATGCACACAGGTAAAGTCAGATGTGGCTTTTATGTAGTCATGTTTATGTTACCTCCACAGAATAGTCCTTGTCATTGGCATGCAGCCAGATGTGTGTGTCTGTGATAGGACTCATGTTCACCATCAGCTTCTTCCCATCCACACTGTCACCTGATTTACTTGCAGAGACGGGAGACTCATAGTAACGGAGCAGCACCTGGTCTTTTTCTTGGTCTTTGTCACAATCTTCAACACTGATCACATAACATCCATTCTCCAAAACAAAACTAACAGACTGGTCATTGTACGTGCTCAGGGAGGCACAAGATTGTGTTAAAGGTGGAGTTCCTTGGATACTCAGTGTGTCAACTGATGCACCATATGTGCAGAAACTGTTTAAGCACAGGGATCTCTTTCTAAAATCCTGCGGATAGGCGGAGAAGCTCTTTTCATGTTTGCTACCTGATTTTAGTGAATATCTTCTGGTGGGTTCTTTTCCAAAACAACCAGTGTTTTTTCTTATGGTGAGGCCAGAACGGAGCCTCATGTAGTAGACATGGCAGATTTCTTTGGTCTTCTGTTGGGATCTTCTCATTTTGCAAGGTGGGACCAGGGCTTTGCCTGTGGTGTTGCTGAATTTTGCAGAAGAAATCTTGGAGTTCGAATACTTCATTCTGGGTCTCATTTTTCAGGTTTCTCAATAGCTGGTCTTGAGTGATTGGCTTTCCTGCAGAGAGCCCCTGCGGATAGCTACTGTAGTCCGGCTTGGTTCTATTTATCCATTCTTTCTTTTTAAATGGGAAATATACACTGTATAAATGTTATGACAAATCAAATATAGTCAAATGTTTTATCTTATGGACAGTTTTACCAAAATGTTAACAGAAGATAAAAAACAGTCAAACTCAGTATCAAAAAAGAAGGACACTTAAATCTATCTACATGTACAGAGGTACAAATCTTTGTTGGTTTTAACACTGAGGACAGTGGGGTTAAATGCCATGTTTGTTTACACATTACCACCTTAAACCACAGGACTTGCTGAATTCTGCCCTATGAGAAATTAACTGTCAGCATGAGAAATATTGCAGTGGTGCCCTACCATATTTAGACCTAATTAATACTGTAAACAACTGTTTTAATAGATTTATAATTAAATCCTTTTACTCAGTGATAATTTTGTTTTTATGTACAAGTCCACAGGTATCATTATTTTTGAGTCTTAGTCTAAAAGTTTGAAAACCAAATAAATAAGTAAATCCTTTATAGTCTGTAAATGTGGTAAGGTTTCATGCTTTCTATGTCATGCCCATAACTGACTATACTAAGCCAGCTTAACAGTGGAGTAAATGCTTTAAACATCCAATTAAGGATAAACTTTAGCCAACATCTTGGCAACATCAGAATGTGCTGAAACGTGCTGAATTGACGTAAGAATGACTCAAGCAGCCATGCCCATCACTGTTCACAGTAAAGGCTGAACAGCTGCACACCTTTATTACACTGAGGGCTTCACAGATTATTTGTCTTTGACAAAACTATAAAGTAGAATTGATACATTAAAGGACATGCTCTCTCTTCTAAGAGAGACTGAGGCATACACCTTCTGGCTTTCCTTCTCTTTGAGCTTCAAAAGTCCTGTGCATTGTGTCTTGAGTATTCTGAGTTTTTTGGTCTAGTATCCCTTATAAGTGAGTGCATACCATGAGTGTTGTTTCTGACTGGGTCACCTCACTCAGGATGATAGTTTCAAGTTCCATCCATTTGCCTGCAAATTTTCTGAAGTCTTTACCAGGCCAGATTCTGCTTTGCTTCCAAGATCAGTTTATTCAGGGAAACATGCACATAGATCTGTTTGGAACTCTCTAAGTGAACTTTCCACAGTTATGTATATAGCACAGTGCTTTCATTTCATGTATCAGTTTCTTTTTCTTCTTAATTTTTTTTTTTGAAATTTTAATGCATGGATATAAACTACCCTCTTAACCCATTGGTTGCTGACAGATTCTAGGAGAGAAAAATTACTGTGGTTAGTTATGTACCTACTAGAAAAACCCCAGAAGCCAAGGGCTAATTCCATGTTGCAGTGGATTAAATAAGAATGGCCACCATAGTCTTGGATGCCTAGTCATTAGGACAGGGCACTCTTTGACATATTAATACTTGAGACATTATCCAAGTAAGTGTGTTAATGAATGTGGTCTTTGGGGTTTTAAAAGTATATGCCAGGTTGCCCTCAGATCTGGATACAGATATGTAGGCTACCACATCTGCCTGTATATTTCCATGCTCCTCACAACCCAATGAGCCTTATGGGTTAAATCTCATAAATAGGGTCTTGTATACTTCAGGATAACCTCAAGATCTCTGTACTTCTGACTTAGGTTCCTCGATGTTAGCCTATAGGCAAGCCACCATCATACCTACCTCTTCTGAATGTGCTTTTGTATACTTTCAAAGAAATTCCAAGGTACTCTGTGCATTGAGAAAAGATAGAGTTAGGAAAATCATTAAGTTAAAAGGGAGATGACAGGTAATAGTCCAACTATTTCTGGTATTGTCTTTATTCACAGTTTAGTTATTAATTAAGCAAGGAAACAGCATTATATATCACAATTACATTTTATGACAAGCACAAATGTGTAAGCCTGGGTTGAGAGATTGTTAATGCTGAGATCTGCTTTTATGCTAATTGTTCCCTGGTTGTATCAGGATCTGTTATTTGTTGAAAATCATCTTAGGATGATAATTGTCCACCTGGTTCCTTTGACTACATAAGCATGAGATGGGAAAGGTGAGAACATTCTGATCAAAAACGACATTGCAGTTGGTACATAAGAAATTAGTGGATCTAAGTGGTAATTATTTCATAGCAATTATTGTGACAGGTATATATTTAAAATCAGTGTATCAGCATGAGTACATTTATTATGATCAATAAGAAGTTATTATCTGGAAATAAGTTAATCAAACTACCACCAGAAATTTATTATTCATTACTCTCTTTCATACTCACTGAAATATTCATGTGAACCAACAAAGATGCTTAAACCACCATATCTAATCATAAGCAATCTAACAAATTACTGGTTTGTTTACATGGGTTTCTAGTTTTCTTTTCTATTGCTACGATAAACACCATCAGCAAAGGAGTCCTTAAAAGCAAAAGAATAGTTTTATTTTATACTAAAAATTCACACTCCAATTTAGGGTAGGAACTAGGAAAAACAAAAACAAAAACAAAAACAAGACCATGGCACACTGGCGTGCTCTCCCTGGGCTTTCATGGTTGACTTAAGTACTTAAATACGATCCACTTTCTTTAGAATAGTACACTGAACATAGGTCTCCTTCATCTCTTAGCTACTAGAAACCCCTTCATAGACACAGGCAAATTTGATGATCCAGGAAATTCTTCAGCTGAAGCCCCCTTTTACTAGATGATTCTGTTTGTGTAATGTTGCCAATAGAAGCTTAATGTGACATACTTACACAAGTTTATGCACAGGCTTCAGGCAGTACTCTCAGAGCATGTTGAGTATAGAAAGTTGACTAACTTACACTGAAAAAACTGTCAGTATATGCTGAGAAATGTAAGGAAGACATAATTTAACTTATCTCCTTCGGTAGCTATTGAGACTCTAATAGCAAAGAAAGGAAAAGGAACTCATAATTATGTCATAATTAAGGGATATGTGTAGTAAATAAACCAAGGCTTTGTTTAACAGGGACCTGTGATTAATATGTTCACTCTCCTTAGCACAACTTACTCAAAGTTGAAAGTACCATTGAGTCCACAAACTCAGCATGCAGACACTACAACTAGCCAAAACTAAACAAAGGCTTAATCTGTCGAAACCTATTTTTCTAGGATGTTCACTACATTGACTATCCTTGCTTTATGTCCTTAATAATCCTATTTCTAAACAAATGTTTATATTCAGTGAAGTATGTCATCCCAGAACATGATTTCTCAGCTTATATCTGACGAAAAGAAAGGCTCAGTGCTACACTGAGATCCTGAATACACACAGAGTGACCACTTGATGGCTATAAGAGATTTTCTCTTGGCTTAATTTCATGTGTAAGTAGTCTTCTCTGTGGCTATAGAGCAACACAGTTAACAGCATTGGATAATTTGGACAAAAGTATTTTGTCCATCAAAATATTTGTTGTTAATGTTGTAGATAAAATGCAGGAATAAAATATATCACTTAGCATTTCTTTCTTTTTTAATAACCATTTTGTTTGTTTACATTTCCAGTGATATTCCCCTTCCCAGTTAACTCTCCACACCTCCCATCTTTTCCCTTTTCTCCTCTCCCCCTTTGCCTTTATGAAGATGCTCTTTCACCCATTTACCAACTCTTGCCTCACTCCTTTAACATCTCCCTACACTCAGGCATGAAGCCTCCATCACTCTCACTGATGTCAGATAACACCATCTTTTACTACATATGTATCTGAAGTACTTTCTACCTCTCTATATACTCTTTGGTTGGTGGTTTAGTTTCTGGGAGCTCTGGATGGCCTAGGTAGTTGATATTGTTTTTTTCCCCCCTGGGGGGACTAATAACTTTCATCTCCTTTATTCCTTCCTCTAGTTTTTCTACTGGGGACAATGTGCTCAGGCCAATGGTTGGTTGTATCTCCATCTCTATTGGACAGGTGCTAGTAAAATATCTCAGGGAATAACTCTATATGTCAGCTGTCAGCAAGCATTACTTTTTTTGTTTTAATTTATTTTAAAAAACAAAGATTAAAAAAATTTAAACTTTTTTGCATAAATGTATACAAATACATTTTTGTCAGTGCTTGGCTTTTTTTTTTTCTTTTTCTTTTTAAGGATTTGATACTCTGCATTAACGTCTTACTGGCTACAATGAGCAAAAAGTACAAGTAAAACAGAATGTAACCCAGAATTAGTCAAAGTTTTTTTGGTGTGTAAGGATTGAGCAAAATATTTTTTGTTTTGTTTGCTGTGTTTTCTTTTCTTTTTCTCTTGAACTTCACACAGTCTGTGAGTTGTTTCTGGGGAAGTCCGAGCCACTGGGGTTAGCATCCCAATATCAGTGACTGCATGTTATGTCTGATATTTTGTGACTGAGTTATCTCACTCAGGATGATATTCTCTAGATCCAACCATTTTCTTAAGAATTTGGTTGTCATTGTTTCTGATAGCTGAGTAGTGCTCCAATTTGAAATGTACCACAATTTTTGTATCCATTCATCTACTGAAGGACATCTGGGTTCATTCCAGCTTCTGGCTATTATAAATAGAGCTGCTATGAACATTGTGGGGCTTGTATCTTTGAAGTATATTGGAGGTCTCTGGGGTATTTGCCGAAAAGTGGAATAGCTGGATCTTCAGGAAGTATTATGTCCAATTTTCTGAGGAATAACAAGACTGATTTCCAAAGTGGTTGTATCAGTTTACAAACCCACCAACAGTAGAGAAGTGTTCCTCTTTCTCCGCAACCTCACCAGCATCTGCTGTCATCTGAGTTTTGGATCTTGGCCAATCTGAATGGTGTGAGGTGGAATCTCAGGGTTGTTTTGATTTGCATTTCCCTGATGGCTAAGGATGTCAAGAACTTTTTTAGATCTTTCTAAGCCATTCCATATTCCTAAACTGAGGACATTTTGTTTAGCTCTGTACCCCATTTTTAATAGGGTTGTTTGATTATCTGGTGTCTAGCTTTTTGAGTTCTTTGTATACCTTAGATATTAGGCCTCTATCTGATGTGGAGTTGGTAAAGATCTTTTCCCATTCTTTTGGCTGCCGTTTTTCTTTTCTAGACAATTTCCTTAGCCTTACAGAAACTTTGCAATCTCATTAAGTCCCATTTGTTAATCTTTGACCTTAGAGCTTGAGCCATTTGTGTTTTGTTCAGAAAATTTTCTCCTGTACCTAAGTGTTCTAAGGTTTTCCCTACTTTCTCATCTAATAGTTTCAGTTTATCTGGTTTAATGTGGAGATCATTTATCCACTTACACTTGAGCATGGTACAAGGAGAAAAGAAAGAGTTTATTTTCATTCTTTTGTATGCTGAATTCCAGTTGGACAAACACCATTTGTTGAATAGGCTGTCCTTTTTTCATTGAATGTTTACAACTCCATTGTCAAAAATCAGGTGACCATATACATGAGAGCTCATTTCTGGATCTTCTATTATATTCCATTGATCCACGTGCCATTTCTATACCAGAACCATGCAGTTTTCAGCACAATTGCCTCGTAATAACTGAGGTCAGGGATAGTGATTCCCACAGATATTTTTTTTGTTTTAGAATGGATTTCGCTATTCTAGGTCTTTTGCTTTGCCAAATGAAATTGCACATTGAGTTTTCCAACTCAATGAAGAACTGGGTTGGAATATTGATGGAAACTGCATTGAATCTGTAGATTGCTTTTGGTAGGATGGCCATTTTTAAAATTTTGATCCTTCCAATTCATGAGCATGGGAGATCTTTCCATTTTCTGAGATGTTCCTCAATTTCCATCTTAAGAGGTTTGAAGTTCTTGTCATGCAGGTTCTTCACTTGCTTAGTTTAGAGTCACACCAAGGTGTTTCATAGTTTTGTAACTATTGTGAAGGATATCTTTCCCCTAATTTCTTTCTCTACATGTTTGTCCATTGGATATAAGAAGGCTACTGATTTGTTTGAGTTAATTTTATATCCAGCCACTTTGCTGAACTTGTTTATCAGGTATAGGAGTTTTCTGGTGGAATTGGTGGGGTCACCTAATTACACTAATATATCATATGCTAACAGTGATGTTTTTACTACATCCTTTCCGATATGTATCCCTTTGACTTCCTTTAGCTGTCTAATTGCTTCCACCAGGACTTCCAGTACTATGTTGAATAGGTAGGGGGAGATGTGGCAACCTACTCAAGTCTTTGATTTTAGTGGGATTGCATCAAGTTTCCCACTGTTAAGTTTGATGTTGGCTGTTGGTTTGCTGTATATCGCTTTTATTATGTTTAGGTATGGACCTTGGATTCCTGTTGTGTCCAGAACTTTTAACATGAAGGGGTGTTGAATTTTGTCAAATGCTTTCTCAGCATCTAGTGCGATGACCATGTGATTTTGTTCTTTGAGGTTTTTCATATGGTGGATTACATTAATGGATTTCCTAATATTAAACCATCCCTGCATCCCAAGGATGAAGCCTACTAGGTAATCATGAATGATCATTTTGATGTGTTCTTGTATTAGGTAGGAAGGATTTTGTTGAGTATTTTTTCATCAGTGTTAATATGTGAGATTGGTCTTAAGTTCTCTTTCCTTGTAGGGTCTTTGTATGGTGTAGGAACCAGGGTTATTGTAGCCTCAAAAAATGAGTTAGGTAGTATTACATCTGATTGTATCTTGTGGAATAGTTTGGAGAGTATTGGTTTTATGTCTGAAATAAATGTCTGGTAAAATTCTGCACTGAACATGTCTGGACCTGGGCTTTGTTTGGTTGGGAGGCTTTTGATGACTTCTTCTATTTCTTTAGGTGTTATGGAATTATTTAGATGGTTTACCTGGTTTTGGTTTAACTTTAGTATGTTGTATCTGTCTAGGAATTTATCCAATTCCTCCAGATTTTTCAACGTTTTGGAGTATAGTTTTTGGTAGTAGGATCTGATGATTTCTTGAATTTCCTCATTTTCAGTTTTTATGTCTCCACATTCCTTTCTTGTTTTCTTAATTTGTGTACTCTCTCTTTGCCCTCTAGTTAGTCTGGCTAGGGATTTTTAAATTCTGTCGATTTTCTCAAAGAACCACTTCTTGGTTTTGTTGATTTTTCCAATTGATCTTTTTGTTTATATTTGTTCTATTTCTGCCCTGATTTTGATTATGTCTTGCTGTCTACTCCTCTTGGGTGTATCTGCTTCCTTTTGTTCTAGAGCTTTTAACTGTGCTGACAAGTTGCTGATGTATGCTCTCTCCAGTTTCTTTTTGGAAGCGCTCAGGGCTATGAGTTTTCCTCTCAGTACTGCTTTCATTGCATCCTATAGGTTTGGGTATGTTGTGTTTTCATTTTCATTGAATTCTAGAAAAGTTTTAATTACTTTCTTTATTTCTTCTTGACCATGCTATCATTTAACAGAGTGTTGTTTAGTTTCCATGTCTATGAGACTTTTTATTGTCTTTGTTGTTGTTAAAGACCAGCCTTAGAATATGGTGATCTGAGAGGATATATGGGAGTATTTCAATCTTCTTATATTGATTGAGGCTCGTTCTGTGTCCAATTATGTGGTCAGTTTTCGAGAAGGTGCCATGGGGTCCTGAAAAGAAGATGTATTCTTTTATTTAGGATGATATGTTCTGTAGATATCTATTAATTCCAGTTGGTTCATAGTCTCTGCTAGTTTAACAGTGTCCTTGCTCAGTTTCTGTTTCCATGATCTCTCCATTGGTGAGAGTGGGATATTAAAGTGCCCCCACTATTATTTTGAGAGTTATATATATTTTTTGAGCTTTACTCGGGTTTCTTTTATGAATTAGGGTGCTTTTGTATTTGGAGCATATATGTTAAGGATTGAGAATTTCTCCTGACATATTTCCCCTGTAATGAGTAAAGAGTGTCCTTCCTTATCTTTTTTGAAAACTTTTGGTTGGAAATTTACATTATTCGATATTATAGTAACCACTCCAGCTTGCATCTTGGGGCCGTTTGCTTTGAAGTTTTTTTCCAAACCTTTTACTCTGAGCTAGTGTCTATCTTTGTTTCTGAGATTAGTTTTCTGTATGCAGCAAAATGCTGGATTTTGTTTGTGTATCCAGTCTGATAGTCTATGTCTCTTCATTGGGTAGTTGAGTCCATTTATGTTAATAGATATCAAGGAATAGCAGTTGCTGTTTCTTGCTATTATTTCCTTTGTACGTTGATTTGTGCCTGTGTCTTTTCCTTCTTTTGGTTTTCTTGCTTTGGAGTTTTCTTGTTTTTACTAGGATGTAGTTCCCCTCCTTGTATTGGGTTTTCCACCTATAATTTGTTGTAGTGCTCTGTTTGTGTTCAGATGCTATGTAAATTTGGTCTGCCTTTATATGTTACCTGACCTGTAATACACACCATTAGCAATCATCAAATTGAACAGAAAAGAGTCTATTTAACCTACAATTCCCGATCACAGTTTTAAACTGCAGGACAGGAACTCAAGTAGGATTGAAGCTGGAGAAAGAGCTCATGCAAAGGTGATCGAGGGGTGCTTACTGGAATGCTCTCTTACAGACTGCAGAACCATGAGTTTAGGAGATGGAAATAAGAACAATGGGCTATACCCTCCCCCACTATTCTCTATTTGAGAAAATGACTTCTATATTTATTTTTTGAAGACACCCTTCTAAACTACATCTCCATTTTCTCTGATGACTCTAGCTTATGTAAATTTGATACACAACACCAGACAATAGACATTTCTGCCCTTTCATTTTTTCCAAAACCACAGAAGGATGAATATAAGACATGGTAAACATGCAGTTAGAAAAATATTACTAATAAGAAATGTAAGAGATATTAACATCAGATTTTTCTTCAGATATAGTTCATCTGGTCAAATATTATATTCAAAATAGACATCAAAATTATGTATGTACAAGTTTCATTCTTATTCAAGGGTGGAAAGACTTCAAGATTTTAAGATGGCCATATTTATTGTTCAGAAGTGTTGCAGTAAATATTAAAAAGTGGAAACCGTTTATTCCATGATAGTGCTTGCTTCCGTGGGGTCATCTGGCACTGTGAGAATTTCTAACATGGTGCTTCTAAGAATTCAGGTTTTGTTCACTCCACTGCCTTTGCTGCTTCTGACCTGGGTAGATATGATTGCTCTGGCATATTCCTTCCACTGCTTAGTCCAAACTTGACTCAACATTCATTTACTTATCAAATAGGTTTATATGTTAAATTCTCAATCCGCAAACCCTCTATATAATAAGTTTACAAGTAATGGACGGACATATAAACTGCCCATCTATATGAGAAAAATTATACACCTAGAAACCATTATAAATATCATGGCAACTTCATCAAGCTAGAGATGCACCCAAAGAAACATACACATCTGCTCCATCTATCAATCTCCATCTACCTGCTCCTCTTTGTCTCTACCAGCCTCTTTCCTTCACCTATCTCTCCACTGTCCAAGTGGATCAGGTATCACTTTAACATAAACCTACACACCACCCTTTCTGTTTACTTAAAACAAACAAAATAAAACTTTACATTCAAATGTAAACTGTAGACTGTGGGTTGATGTTAAGTTTATACATGATTTGACAGTGGAGAGATATCCAGAAAAGACTAGGAAAATGGAAAAGGAGGAGAGGAGGCAGAAATTCTGGGAGTAAGAAAGATGGAGGCAGATGTGTAAGTTTCTCTCCACTCATCTCATTATAAATAAGGTTGTTATGAATAAGTATAAGGAATGAAATTATACAAGATCACTTGAATTACCTAAGTTGGCAAATTATATTATACCTATTAGATCAAAATCTTTTAGTGTGTTCTTTGATGTGACTACATAATTGAGTTCAAAGTGTGTAGTGGGGGAGTGCATTAAGCCCTCCATAGAGTTGGGTGGTGTGTGTATAATACTTGACAACAACATGCCAAAGAGAAGTGAGTGAGAACAATAAGCTGCAGTGGTCATATTCACCCTGGACAGAAGTAGGAGAGGCGATAGAGTGAGTTCATAGAGGTGGCTTAAGGTCGCCAATTACAGATCCCCTCAGTGCCAGATAGCCCCCACAAGACCTGGCACAAGTGTGTTATAAAAGGTTAAGCCAACTTTTAATATTTACCACAATAGTGTACAACTATTACCACTTGAAAATATTCTAAATGATTATATTTTCTCAAAGTTAATTAGCTTGGGTAGGTTACAAAACTAAATTCATCTTCAACTCCATCAGAAATCTGAAAATGACCAAATATCAAAAATATAGGAAGCCTAACATGGTTTCTAGAGCTGAGACAGGATATAGAGACAAATCTAAACTAGCAGTCACCTATTAGAAACATGTGAGAGTAAGTCTTCAGCCTTCTGTCCCAAGATCACTGACAGAATTTGAAATGTAGAAACCTTGAAGGGCTGATAATCTTGGCTTGGCAAAGATCATCAGTTGAGTATTTTTCGTGTGTCCCTTTTGGACACTATTTGTTTGTACATGGAATAGGCAGTTTCTGCCCAGAGGCTGCCTAGCCACAAAGTATACCTCACATGGAGGTATAGGTGATCAGTTTCTTCATTAATTCTACCAAAGGGAAACTGTAAAAAGTAGATATGCCTCAACAAAAATAAAATACATCAAATGTCATAATTTATGAATTTCTGATGTTTTTGAAAACTACTAACTACAAAAAGTATTTCAGAATTTTAAAGCCTTAACTACTCTTGGACATTTTTAATTTAAGTATCTCAATAACACACTTTCAATTGACTCAGCACAATGAGTTTGTTGTCTGGCCCTCAAATTATATTGTTTAATCAACTAAAAACAGTGTATAATAACAGTTGTATTACTGGGTCTAAGTCTTGCATTCCCAAATGTATATAGGTACAATACCTATATGAAAGTTATAATATTAACCTCATTATTAAATCAATAAGAAATTATACCAATGAAAACCTTAAATCTGTAGGAAATAAATTCAATACCACTGTGAAGATTATAACTTCAACTTAGTATTAATTAGAAAAAAAATTACCAATGTAAGATATGACTTTAGCTTAGCTACCAAATAAAGATTTTGGCTGTACAGATCAATCTGGCTAATTCCTCCCTGTAAATTATAACCACTTTTAAATTCTATATAAAATGCAACCTTAGAATAACCACCCTCACCCGTCTTACATAGAACAGGGAATTGGGGCAACGATTCTTCAGTTTCTTCAAACCGAATATATGGGCATTGAGAATTTAGAAGTTGGGGAAATGAGGAATCCAGACAGGCCTCAAGAAGGAAAGCCACACTTACAATTGTTTAGTCTCTGAGGTCTAGAATCAGGCCAATTCATTATGCTAATGACAAGCTTTATCATAGCTACACATTCTGCAATATATATATATATATATATATATATATATATATATATATATATATATATATATATATATAAACATTATAGTTTTGAGATGTATTTTTGTTTTATCCTCTTAAATTTAGTTTTTCAAGTGTTCTCCCTCTATCAAATCTGAACAATAATTCTGGAAGGCACACAGAGTTGAATAACACTTTTTAAAAACACAAAGACAAAACCTTTCTTCCAAAGTAAGAGTATCCTAAGGTTAGCAACCAGAATATCTTGTAGTTTGTATTTTTTCCCTAGAGAAATGATAAAACCATAAAACTCAGTATCACACCCATTTTATAATTTAAAACAATATAAAACAAATGAATAAACTAAAAAACTCTATGATTTTAGTCTTAGGCCACTAAAAATATGTCAGATCAAGAAATCAACTCAACTTCCTGTGGTATCCAAGTTGAGAGAATATGAGCATCTCGTTGTGGTCATTTTAAAATAACCACAAACACTCACTAGCCAGCATCTGAAGAACCATATGGTCTTAAATGAGTAACTCTAAAACAAACTGACACTGATAATCAATTTCAAATCATAAACAACTTGTAAAAACAGGAATTTAGTCCAAAGTATTTTGATCTGCCCAGCTCTCAATCTGGAGTGTCAGATATTTATTTATTAATAACTTCCCTAATATATCTCTGTATTCACTCTGTCTAATGTAAGGACTTCTATTAATAATAACCTTTTAACTTTGAAAATTCACCACTCTCTCAGAGTCAATGACTAATTTTCCATATATAACTCTGAACCATGGATGAAAATCTCTACTTGATTCAGGTGAACTCTGTACTCTTTTCTTCTAACTAGAAAAACAAACTTGACTTGTACATTAATTCTTTATGCCATCTTTAAAACAAACAAACCATCTTTCAAAATACATTTTCTAAACAGTATTGTCAAAGAATCAAGCAGATTATGATCTCTCAATCTGTGTACAAGGTTATCTGCCTTCTCCCAGCAGGTCACCTACCACCTCTCAGCAGAGGCTGCCTCTGTGTATCTTTTCTTTAAGGTTACCATTCTTGAGATGTCACTTGACTCAACATGGTGCTGGCCCCTTCTTACTTACAAAATAAAACTTTCTAACTCATTCTTAGACAGATAGCCGTAGCTTTTCAGTTATTTTAATTCTTAACTTGATGGTTCACCAACTGTTGTTATAAATATTAAAAACAGTGTTCCAGGACGTTCATATCTGTGACACTTGGGTAACAATATTTGATACCACCCCATGTGTCACATATTTTATGTGCCATCAGAGCTTTCATTTCAGTAGCTATCACTTTCTTTAAAAGTCCTGAAATGTGCATTTTCTAACTTGTTAAAATAAATGTTATTGTTTGTAAATATCTATAAAAATTTTTAAAAAGATATGAAACGCACATGTTGCACAGCAAATACATTTGTGTACTAGGATTTGATACTAAGACTAAACCAAAATATACTTTAAAGAATCTTAAATATTATGAGAAGTATGTATATACATATATACATACATATATATGTATATATATATATATATGAGAAAGAGAGAGTGAGAGAGAGAGAGAGAGAGAGAGAGTTATAATTGTAAGGCAATGAGCAAACCTGAATATAAGTGAGGAAACAAAAATAAGAATATAGTGCCAAGTATAATTAATGTTATAGACAAATACACAGAAACACACATATATAAAGAAATAAATTCCTAAATACAATTGGTTCAGTCTGTTGAATAATATTTATAAATATGTCACTGGCACAGAAACTATAAGAGATATGTCATTGTGTGCCACTGAAAGACTGATCTCTGTTATAGTGTGTCTCTCTTTTAGTGCTATTTGAAAATACATGCATAATCTTTATATTTCTATCTTCTAGTTAAGTATAGTAAAGTTCATTAGGTTTTATCCAGACTACAAAGTACAATTCATTCCAAACAAGTCCTTTTCTCATAGGAAACTTCTATATTGCAAGCTTTTCTTTTTCATCATTTTTATTATTATTTTATGTTCATGGTGTTTGTTGGCTTTACAATACCATTTCTCCCATTTGCTCAAAATGTTTGATAGCTTGGAGCTAGTGTTGGAACTTACCATAAAATTTTCCTAAATGATCCAATTCTAAAATTCCCTTGGTTTCTTCGAAAATTAAAAACTTCTAACTTTTTAATTTGAGATTGTATTTATTGTGCTTAGGTTATAGCCAAGCTTGATTTGGCTACGAGCTTTCTGTTCTGTTTATATATTTTGCATCATGGGTTTTCTGCTAATCTTGCTCCTCAGTTAATGCAGCTGTTTCTTTCTCCAGGACCTTGGCACCTCATGAGGATTATTATTATCTGAACTTTACACATGTCTCCAGACCCTCTCTTTAACAGTCCCCTTCATCAATCAGGCCAGAGCTGCTTTGGACCTCTGTCATCACTCCAGACATGACACTATCCCTATTCTATCTCCAATTTTGTATAGTAGACTGTCTCACTAAAAAAAAATCTCATATTTTTCTATCTCCTGCTTAATTTATGAATTCTCTTGAATTATTGTAACTTTCCTGAGGATAATTTAGTTGTTTTCATCTTTATGTTGTGATGTTTTATTTAAAATATGAAGATACAATTTTATTCCCTGTAAAATTTATATACAAGTTTTTATGCATTTTAAAAACACACTCTCTCACACATACATACATATAGACAAACACACACATAAACCACAATCACAATTAAATAAAAGCAAAAACCATCATTCAGTAGTACAATGAGCTCACTACTTACCATCTGAGACACACATATCCTCTGGTCTCCAAAGGGTCTGAATAGCCCCACTTCAGTGGCTCTATCCAATACAGTGCTTGTAAATATTTCCTAGTCTCATGTTGGCTCCACTCTACATCTTGTGAAATTCCTTACATTCACTCCATCTAGAAGCTCCAAAATGCTGGGTCACCATGGCAACATGATTCCACATGCACCAATATCCTCCTTTAGGCTCTTTGCAGGAACTTTGATTCTGCCACATGACCCCTTCATGCTTAAAAAATAAAAAAATAAATAAATAAAAATTAAAAAAAAAAACACTTGGGAAGTTCTTATATATCACTCAGTTCAGTGGAAAACTTGGGATAGAGACTTGGCCTTCTTTTGGCTACAGGTTCTGTGCAGACCTGAGGAGTCACTTCTCAAAATATGTCACCTCATGGATTGATTATTCTTCATCCCCAACTGGCTAGAATAACAGACTAGAACCTGCTTAAATTAAAGTATCGTATAAATGTCCCTGATAGTCTTTTGTTCCCTCTGAAACATCACTAGGCATGTGTGCATTGTCTGTGTTCTCAGCACTCATCTTATCAGATATGATACAGGTTAAACACTCCACTAAGCTTTGAACATTTCAGTAGCTTTTCTAGACCAAATTTCCCAACATAGCTATAATTTCCCACCAGCCAATATGTCCAGGCCTGCCTCTGTTATTCCTTACTCATGGTATGGATTTCTGCTTTAGGATTAAAACCTGTGATGATAGCCATGTTGAAAATGCAGCCTACAGAAATAAATGTGTTGCTTTTAGGTTTACACTTCCAGATAACAGTTTACTCTTGATAGAACTCAGGCATGAACTAAAGGCAGGAATCTGAAGGCTAGAAATTAAGCAAAAGACAGGAGTTTTACTTACTAGCTTGCTCCCTAAGAGTTACATAGTTTTTGTTCATATATAACCCAGCACTGAAAATAATTTTAATGTTTTGCTACTTCAATAACTTTTTCCATCTTCCAATTTGTATAAAATCATTTTATAGAAATTATGTTTTGGTGGAGTTATTTCATTTTTATGCCCTACAGAGATAGGCAAGATGATAAAATCCCTGCCAACTGCTTCTTCCAACAAAGGAATAAATAGCTAACTATGGAGCTTTTTCTCAAACCATTTAAAGAAATGTTTAATATGTGAAATCAAATAGTTATATTACTACCCATAATTTGTGATGAAGGCATGAACAGTTGTTATTAATTTTAATTTTCCCAAGAGATAGAAAAGACACCTCATCTCACTTTGCTATACCTAATTAGTATTGGGAGACACAGAATAATCACGAGATAATCATAGACAAACAGGAAAATGTCACAAAATGCCAAAGTATAGTACTGAGAAAATGACTGGAATTTTGAATGAATATCCGAGTTACTTTGAGAAATTACCAGTAGCAAATATTTCTAGGACATGAATGAAGAAGCTTGATGAAATTTAAATAGTACCATAATGCCATAGGATCTTTAAAATCTTATCATTCCCTGTGAAGTAAAATGTTAATATAATCAAATGTTTTCTTTTTTACAATGTTGATAGAATCTTTAATAATTATATCATATATTTACATGTTCATTTTTATTATTTAACATTTTATATATATATATATATATATATATATATATATATATATATATATATACAGTTAAAATTTTATTTTATTTATTTATATGTTTTCCCTATCAGAAACCCCCTATACCACTGTCCCCACTTCTATGAGGGAGTATACCCAACCTCCCACCCACCCACCTACTTCACAGTCATGCTGTTTTCCAAAATTGGGGAAAAAACCTTCAGAGGACCAAGGGCCTCTTCTACCATTGTTACCAGATAATATCATCTTCTGTTATATATACGGCTAGAACCATGGGTCCCTTCAAGTGTACTCTTTCATTGGTTACTTAGTCCCTGAGAACTCTTGGGGGGGTCATTGATATTCTCATTCTTATGGAGTTGCAGACCCCTTCAGATCCTTCATTCCTTACTCTAACTACTTTTCTAGGGTCACCTAGTGTGAACCAATAGAAGATTTTGAGAAGCTCATATAGATATTCTCTAGAATATAAAGCATTTAAGAACATTAACAACAATTGCAATGTTTAATAATAAAATGTCCTACTTCATTCATATTTCCATACCAATCGATCTTTAATCTCCCGTCTTCCATCACT
Source organism: Micromys minutus (assembly GCF_963924665.1). Lineage (NCBI taxonomy): Eukaryota > Metazoa > Chordata > Mammalia > Rodentia > Muridae > Micromys > Micromys minutus. Next base: position 38,828,713 of record NC_137969.1, read on the forward strand.
GTAATTTAGGACTGTGAAAAAAGAAGGAAGACAAGAAAGGATTAAGAAGAGAATGGAAAAAGAAAGCAGAGGAAAAGGAGAAGAAAGAAGAAATGAATTTATGTGATATTCTGTGTTTCTGGACTACAAAAACACTGGGAAAGCACTTGGCCAACATTGTGATTTCCTTCAATAAATATATATTCTTTTCAAAAGAGTTGTCATCCTTTTGGTCCTGAAGTATCATAGACTGATGTGGGACAAAGGTGACAAAGAAAGGACAGATTTGGAAAGCAAAAGTCTCAATTTTTTTTTTAACTTTTGCTGTTAAGTAACTCTCAATCCTTAACATATATGCTCCAAATAAAAAAGCACCCACATTCATAATAGAAACCCTAACAAAGCTCAAAAATTACATTTCACCACACACAATAATAGTGGGAGACTTTAATACCCCACTCTCACTAATGAACAGATCATGGAAACATAAACTAAACAAGGACACTGATAAACTATCAGAGACTATGAACAAACTGGAATTAATAGATATCTACAGAACATATCATCCTAAAGTAAAAGAATACACCTTCTTTCCAGCACCCTATGGCAACTTCACAAAAAATTACTATATAATTGGACACAGAATGAGCATCAATCAATATAAAAAGATTGAAATATTCCCATGCATGTTCTCAGATCACCATGGTGTACGGCTGGTCTTTAACAAGAACAAAGACAACAAAAAGCCCACATAAACATGGAAACTAAACAACGATCAGTGAAACTATAGCAGGGTCAAAGAAGAAATAAAGAAAGAAATTAAGGATTTTCTAGAATTCAATGAAAATGAAAACACAACATACCCAAAACAATGGGATGCAATGAAAACAGTACTGACAGGAAAACTTATAACCCTGAGTGCTTCAAAAAGAAACTGGAGAAAGCATACATCAGCAACTTGACAGCACAGCTAAAAGCTCTAGAACAAAAGGAAGCAGATACACCAAAGAAAAATAGACAGCAAGAAATAATCAAAATTAGGGCAGAAACAGACCGAATAAAAACAAAAAGATCCATAGAAAAATCAACAAAACCAAGAGCTGGTTCTTTGAAAAAATCAACAATATTAATAAACCCCGAGCCAGACTAACTAGAGGGCAAAGAGAGAGTATACAAATTAACAAAATCAGAAAGGAAAGTGGAGACATAACAACCGAAACTGAGGAAATTCAAGAAATCATCAGATCCAACTACAAAAGCCTATACTCCACAAAGTTGGAAAATCTGGAGGAAACGGATGAATTCCTAGATACATACAAGATCCTATAGTTAAACCAGGACAAGGTAAACCATGTAAATAATCCCATAACACCTAAAAAAAATAGAAGAAGTCATCAAGAGCCTTCCAACCAAAAAATCTCAGGTCCAGACTGGTTCAGTGCAGAATTTTATCAGAAATTTATTGCTGACATAAAACCAATACTCTCCAAACTACTTCACAAGATAGAATCAGATAGAATACTACCTAACTCTTTTTTTGTTTTGAGGCTACAATAACCCTAGTTCCAAAAGCACAAAGACCTACAAAAAAAAAAGAGAACATCAGACAAATCTCACTTATGAACATCGATGCAAAAATACTCAACAAAATCCTTGCAAACCTAATCCAAGAACACATCGAAAAGATCATTCACCATGACCAATAGGCTTCATCCCTGGGATGCAGAGATGGTTTAATATAAGAAAATCCATCAATGTATTCTACTATATGAACAAACTCAAAGAACAAAATCACATGGTCATCTCACTAGATGCTGAGAAAGCATTTAACAAAATTCAACACCCCTTCATGTTAAAAGTCCTGGAAAGAACAGGAATCCAAGGTCCATACCGAAAAATAATAAAAGCAATATACAGCAAGCCAACAGCCAACATCAAACTTAATGGTGGGAAACTTGAAGCAATCGCACTAAAATCAGGGACTCAACAAGGTTGCCCACTCTCCCCCTACCTATTCAACATAGTACTGGAAGTTCTGGCTGAAGCAATTAGACAGCAAAAAGAGATCAAAGGGATACAAATCAAAAAGGAAGAGGTAAAAACATCACTCTTTGCAGATGACATGATAGTGTACGTAAGTGACCCCAAAAATTCCACCAGAGAACATCTACAGCTGATAAACAAGTTCAGCAAAATGGCTGGATATAAAATTAACTCAAACAAATCAGTAACCTTCCTATATTCAAAGGACAAACATGTAGAGAAAGAAATTAGGAAAAAATTACCCTTCATAATAGTCACAAAAACTATGAAATATCTTGGTGTGACTCTAACTAAGCAAGTGAAGGAACTGTATGACAAGAACTTCAAACCTCTAAAGAAGGAAATCGAGAAAGATCTCAGAAAATGGAAAGAACTCCCATGCTCATGGATTGGAAGGTCAACATTTTCAAATTGGCCATCTTACCAAAAGCAATCTACAGATTCAATGCAATCCCCCATCAAAATTCAAACCCAGTTCTTCATTGAGATGGAAAGATCAATATGCAATTTCATCTGGAATAACAAAATAACTAGAATAGTAAAATCCATCCTCAACAACAAGAAAACATTTTCGGGAATCACTATCCCTGACCTCATGCTATATTACAAGGCAATTGTGCTGAAAACTGCATGGTACTGGTACAGAAATAGGCACGTGAAATAATGGAATTAAATAGAAAACCCATAAATGACCCCTCATGTATATTTTCACCTGACTTTTGACAAAGGAGAGGTAAACATTCAATGGAAAAAGGACAGCCTATTCAACAAATGGTGCTGGTTCAACTGGCACTCAGCATATAAAAGAATTAAAATAGATGCTTTCTTATCTCCTTGTACAAAGCTCAAATTTAAGTGGATCAAAGATCTCCACATTAAACCAGATACACAGAAACTATTAGATGAGAAAATAGGGAAAACCTTAGAACATATAGGCACAGTAGAAAATTTTCTGAACAAAACACCAATGGCTCAAACTCTAAGGTCAAAGATTAACAAATGGGACATAAAGAGATTGCAAAGTTTCTGTAAGGCTAAGGACATTGTCATGAAAACAAAATGGCAGCCAACAGAATGGGAAAAGATCTTTACCAACCCCACATCAGATAGAGGCCTAATATCCCAGGTATACAAAGAACTCAAAAAGCTAGACACCAGAGAATTAAACATCCCTATTACTAACTGGGGTACAGAGCTAATCAAAACATTCTCAATTGAGAAATATCGAATGGCTGTGAAACATCTAAGGAAGTGTTCGACATCCTTAGCCCTCAGGGACATGAAAATCAAAACAACCCTGAGATTCCACCTCACACAAGTCAGATTGGCCAAGATCCAAAACTCAGATGATAGCAGATGCTGGTAAGGTTGCGGAGAAAGAGGAACACTTCTCCACTGTTGGTGGGGTTGTAAACTTATACAACCACTTTGAAAATCAGTCTGGCTATTCCTCAGAAAATTGGACATAGTAGTACATGAAGATCCAGCTATTCCACTTCTGGGCATACACCTTAGAGACAATCTAATATACAACAAATATACAAGAACCACAATGTTCATAGCAGCTCTGTTTATAATAGCCAGTAGCTGGAAAGAACCCAGATGTCCTTCAGTAGATGAATAGATACAAAAATTGTGGTACATTTACACAATGGAGTACTACTCAGCCATCAGAAACAATGACTTAACCAAATTCTTAAGAAAATGGTTGCATCTAGAGAATATCATCCTGAGTGTGATAACCAAGTCACAAAAGAACAGACATAAGATGTAGTCACTGATAATGGGATGCTAACCCCAGAGGCTCGGACTGCCCCAAAAACAACTCACAGAATGTGTAAAGTTTAAGAAAAAAAACAAAGCAAAGCAAAACAAACAAACAAAATCATGTCATGCTCAATCCTTACACACCAAGAAAACATTGACTAATTCCCGGTTACACCCTGTTTTACATTTAATTCTTGCTCAATGTAACTAGTAAGAACTTAATGTAGAGTATCAAACCTTAAAAAAAAGGAAAAATTTAAAAAGCCCAGCACTGACATAATTGCATTTGTATACATTTATGCAAAGTATTTATAATTTTTTTCTATTATCTTTGTTTTTTAAAATAAAGTTTAAAAAATTCCTCTCAGATTGCATTAACAAGCTTTGGAGAGAGAATATAGGCATATCTCTATTCCAAAAAAGAAATCTGAGACCTGGTATTAATCCTTTGCAAAGCTGATTTCTAAAGTACAATATAGAAGGAATTGAGTAAAACTAAACTATTGTAATTGCTGAGTGCTGGAAAGCCTATCATTTCTCTGAGTTCTTCTTGCCAAGAGTCTATGTTTGGCAGCCTGTTACCCAATTCCTGGCAAGTGTGTTCATACAGTGCCAAAAAAGAAGTTAAAGCTTCTGGAGAAAACATTCTGAACATACTGGACAAAGGTGATAAAATAGGAACCAACATATTTGGATAAGCATTCACTGTGGTTGTTGCATAAATTAGATCATTTCTTCAGGGTTCATTCTTGTAAATGAATACTCTTGGAAAGAGAATATGAGGGACTTGTGGGACTAGAATTTTAGCTTCATTGGCTTTTTCCTTCCCATCTCTCCTATAACTTTTCTAAAAGTGTACTTGGTTTGTTCTGGTTTTTATACATATTGTAACATTACATTTATTTTAAATAAAATATAGACTCTTGGATCTAGGTGTCGTGTAACTACGACCTGTATGCAACCTCCAAAACCACACTACATTGAGGTGTTCTGGATTTTTCTCTGCTTTTGACAAGCTGCAACAGGAGGATCCCTTAAGACATAATTTGAAGGTTTATGAGAGGTCCTGTGACCTCTGGCCTCATTGTCAAGATGATACTTTCCCATGAAAGTACCAATTTGCTCACATGTGTGCTGATGATTTGTAAGTACTCATTATTTTACAACCTGGAAAATGAACCAATAATGTCTCTCACTGAAAATATAAATAGAGGATAAATTGAATTTAACTTGTTATGTGATTAACATCCCTTATTCAATGTCATGTACACTTCCATAGAGTAAACATGAAGTAAAACAAAACTACATTTAGGTAACAGAGTATATGGGGTAAAACCAGTAAATGACTATCAGCAAAAGTCTCAGTTGTCTCTAGAGAAAAAAAATACTAATTTCTAATATTGGTATACCTTCCAAAACAACAGACAAAATCCACCCTTTGAGAACTTTGACCTGACAGACTACAGAATAAATATATTTAAAATACTGGAAGTATGATTCATAAAAGCATTATAGGTGACTTTTGGAAATAATTTTTCACTCTCTGGACCCAGGAAACACTAAACAGTCATGGAAATCTAGAGTTCCTAATCTCCATGTTTATTTTAAGAACATCCCTGAAATACATCAGTTGTCTATAGTTGTCACTTTAAAGAAGCAATGGGGACCATCTTGATGTATAATGCTGGAGTTGGGAGAGTTACATAGTCCAAACTGCAAGGTAGGGTACAAGGTCTGTGTCCCCAAAATAGTGCTGAGCAAAAGGATTAAACTTATCCAGTGAACAGACTTCCCAAGACTGACATCAAATTTGCAGAACTTATATCCACATTACACAACATTTGTGCTCACCTGGCCACACTGAGATGATTCTTACTGAAAGTGAATAAATTATTCCTAGACCCAAAGGAAATGCTTTAAGCCCATGTGTGAAGAGTAATGATGCTATTGAAAAATTACCACCATAATATAGTTAGAGAGACCAGGCTTTCTTTTTGCAAATAAATCTTCCTTGGTGCAATTTGTTCTATTTATATAAGTGTTATTTTTAACTTCTCTGGAGTGCACTATATTTTGAAGCTCACAGTGAATGCTGTTGAATTTTATTTGCAAACATAGGCAGCATTATCTTTTAGACATGACCCCTGTTTCTCTTTTCTATCAAGGTAAGAGCTTTGATTTCAACTGAAATGGTGACAGTGCCTCTACATATTTGGCACTGTCATACTGATATGAGAATTTAATCACTTAGACATAGATAACTAAACTTAATGCTAGCTGTTGGGTTTGAGCAGATGGCTTTATTCTTTTAATGAAATTTTCTTTGATTTTTTTTTATCTTGAAAAGAGTTCTTACATTTTAAAATATTTTATTCTTATTCATGGAGATGAGATTATGGATGTTTCTTTTAGTTATTTTATGTATATAATTGTAGAAACTGACTTTTAACCCACTTTGTATCTGGATATATTCTGGTTGCTCAAAAATGCCTTCTTATCTGACAGTTCATGTGGCATATTAATATGCCATGGAATAATTTGTGTGTCTGTTTTTTGAATACCTTCTTTTGATGTTGTTGGTGATGATTGATAATGATAGCCCTGTGAATAAATTTGAACAAGAACTCTCATCTTTAATATTTGGGAAGATTTCTTGTAGAATAAATATAAGTTTTTGTGAACTTGTAAATAGTTTAAACTCGAGACTTACTGACTATAATACATTTTATCACATATTCCATTTATTTAGGTAATAAAATTATTACAATTGTAGGTTCACCTGCATATTGGGTTTATAAGACTTTTCCCTTTAATGTGATTCTTAAAAAAGGAAAATAATGAGAATATTTCATTCTATAATGTTGTTTATCCATTTTCTTGCAGGTACAGTCCTATACCATTAGGATTGAAACTACTGGAACAACTAAGTTACAATTATATAATGCTTCAGTATTGACACATGAGAAATCAAACTCTATAAACTATAGCTAAATAAGAAAAGCATAAATGACAGATATTTCTGTGTTCATGAAAGAGGTGAAGTATGGTGGAACAAACTTATAATTAAGCACAGGGAGATAAGAATTCATGGATACAAAACATGCTGGCTTCTTAGTTTACCCTATTTTACCAGTCCAGGTTATTAAAAATACATAAATACCTGCACATGCAAGAGCATCTATACATGTGTACAAATTAAATCTTTATAGACATACAAGTACAAAATATTCAAAGGCAAATGATAATTAAAATTGTTTTAAAAGTTGTGAAAATAATTTATACATATTCAAAGCAAACTACAAAATTAGATTAAAAGAAATACTGTACAAAATAGGAATTAGTAATAAACAAAATGAATCATTTGATCTTATCAAGACCCAAACAACCTTGTCCAATATTTTCTAGTATGAATAAGATGAATACTGTTTGTAAACATTTACAGGTCTTTATTTCTTACATGAGAGGATTTTTATAACATTATTCAGTTTTATTTTAAAGTTTAAAAATTTAAAAAGTCAAGGTGTGCATTGTATTTAATTATTCATTTTTAAGGTACCATCTGTAATGGCAACTTTAGAATACTGAAATTCTGAGGGCAAAAAGCTTCATTTTAGTTAATTCTTGCTCTTTCAGAAAGAAAATTGGACAAGAGAGTCAAAGGATAGTTGCTTACTGTATTGTCAGTGTGGAGTATTATTATAAAAGATGGACAATTGAAGAAGAGCAGAGACTCAGACACAAAAGAATGGCGAGAACAGGGGGAGAACTGGTTCCCTCTAGCCATGGGGCAGAGAGATCTTAGCAGAGCACTCAGAAAGTTCACGCCTGCCCGGCTTGATCCAGGGACCCAGGAACGTGGCATTGGGCACTCAGTTCCCAGCCAGCAGCTTTCGGAGTGCGCAGCAGACACTCTGACCATCCACCACCAGAAAGAGCTGAGATCAAGGAACACAGACTGGGAACAAGGGAAAGTCGAGAACCAATCACTGAGAACAAGATGGCAAGAGGAAAGGGAAAGAACATACTCCAGGGAAACCAAGACAACCTGGCAACACAGGAACCCAGCACTCCCATCACAACAAACAGCAGAATGCCAAAAATTCCAGAAAAAGAAGACTCAGACCCGAAATCCTACCTCAAGAAGATGATAGAGATCCTTAAACAAGAACGAGAGGAAAATCATAAAAAATTAGGAGCTTTTAAAAAAGAAACAAATAAAACACTCAAAGAACTCAAAGAACTAGAAGAAAAAGGAACCAAAGAGATGAAGAAATGGAAGAAGGAATTTAAAACAGAAATTGACACAATAAAGAAACACTAAAAGAGGCAATCCTAGAGGTAGAAATCCTAAAAAAGAAATCAGGAGTCACAGATGCAAGCATTTCCAACAGACTACAAGAGATGGAATACAGAATCTCGGGGACCAAAGACATCATTGTAAATGAAATTATCTGTTTCTGATATGTTTAACATGAATGGTTTTAGAGTAAACATGTACGTCCAGAAGTGGCATATATTAACCTTCTTTTTCAAAATATAAATATTTAACAATTTTTATGAAGCCGAAATTCTCTAGGTGAATTAATGTGTGTTTTAGTTCTGAAAAAAAAACCGCCCTATGTATGTGGGATGTATCTGTGTACTGCTTGACATTTTTCTATGTAACCACGTAATGATTAACACCTTCATTCTTGGGGTTAGAGAGATGCTTCAAAAGTTAAGATACTTCTTCGCTTCCATAATATCTGAGTCTGATTCCCAGAGTCCATGTGACAGCCCACAGCCATCTGGACCTCCAGTTCTAGGACATCTCATGCCCTCTTCGGGTCTCTAAAATCACCAGACAAACAAGTGCTACAAAAACAACAGATGGTCATAAAAAAGATAAAAATCAAAATTAAAGAATTGTTATAAAAGTTATACGGTATCAACTTAAGCAGATTTTGTATAACATAGGAAACACATCTGTGGTAAAGGCTAGAAAGGTGTCTCCAGAGAGGCTGACACCAATCCACAAAGAAAAAAAATATGATTGGCTTCTGGACAGAATCAAAAAGAAAAGTATTTTCCAACATATTCTGGACTTCATTGTCTTGTGTTCTACATGCAAAAACTACCACTTGTATGTTCTTACTGCAAAAACTCTGGATACGTCCTTTTCCATGCTGGACTGTTCATTCCTACAATGTGACTCAAAACTAATAATCTTACTTCAAATTACTTTCTGTCCAACATGAAAAGCAACTAATGTAGTTTGTGTTGCTTATTGTCTCTATAATGAAGAAGTAGTTGTTTAATATTAAAAAGTAATACATTCAAGATGAGCAGTTGTTCAACAAGACTTTATGCAGAAATCAGGAGCATGCAAATGTCTGAATTTGAGGCCAGGCTGGTTTGTAGAGCAAGTTCCAGAACCAACAGGGCTTCACAGTTAAAGCTGTCTCTTAAATGAATGAATGAATGAATGAATGAATGAATGAATGAATAAATACATGCATGCATGCATACATGCATGCATACATACATACATACATAAATACCTCCAATGAAATAACTTGACAATGAAAAGAAGTTTATGAGGGAATGTAGAACATGTGAAAATGACTAAAGAAGAGAAACCTCACCGTCAGCTCTTAGAGGTCCAATCCCAGAGCAGGTGAGTGGGAGCTGCTTACTTACATTCAGCCAGTTAAGGACAATAGCATTGCCTTGTTAGGAGGCTCACATGAGCCTTGCTGTCCCTGGGTCAGCTATTTAGCCATAAAGTACCAGTGTGATTGATTTGTGCCAAACTCCTAGAGAGTGACGCATGTAAATCATTCATACACAGTAATACAGCAAATTATCCATACAAGTTGCTGGAAGGTAGCCCAAATCGTTAGTCTTATAAAAATTATTTTATCAGATATAAATTTATAATGGGTAGGTTGTCAAACATAGTCACGAGTCAGTCATTAATACTGATCAGTTTCTAGAAACTCCAAGCTTCAGTAACACTGGCCTCTTAAGTAAACCTTCCCGCACCCGAAAAAAACCCAAACTGGCACAAAGTTTGTATGGCGTTATCACACCAGGTAGCAGATATGTCTAAATATAATAAGTAAATTTTTTCAGATTGTTTCCTACTTCTGCACTGATATTTAGCATTTCTCATGAGCAGTGTCTTCTGTAAATTATTGAAAGCACATCAGAAAACTGCTATATATGCAGCTGGAGCCATGGGTTCCTCTATGTGTACACTTTGGCTGGTGGTTTGGACTGTGGGAACATTGGGGGCTCTGGTTGATTGATATCTTTGTTCTTTTTATACATTTGCAAATCCTTTCAGCTCCTTCAGTCCTCCCAATAACTTCTCCATTATAGTCCCTGAGCTTCATCCAATATTTGGCTTCTTGTATCCGTATCTGTATGGTTAGGCTCTAGCCTCTCAGGAGAAGACTATAACAGGATGCTGTTAAGAAGTAAGCACTTTTTGGCATAACCAATAGTGTCTCAGGTGACAGCACATACTGACAAGAATGTTTAGAAATAGACACATTTCTCCATTCCTGGTGAAATTATTAGCTATCACAACCACTCTGGAAATGAGTTTGGTAATTCTTCAGAAAACTGGATGTAGTGCTACCTGACGACCCAGTATACAAACCAGGACATATACCCAAAAGATGCCCCAACATATAACAAGGACATATGCCTCATTATGTTCACAGCAGCTTTATTTATAAATAGCCAGAAGATGAAAAGAAACCAGTTGCCCCTCAACAGAGGAATGGATATAGAAAATATGGTAATTTTCACAATAAAGTATTACATAGCTATTAAACACAATGGTTTCTTGAAATTCACAGTCAGAATGATGGAACAAATTATCATGCAGAGGGTGGTAACCCAGTCAAAAAAGAATACACATGATATGTACTTTCTTTAGGTGAATATTGGCAAAAAAAAGGTTGGAATAACCATGATATAACTCACAAATCATATGAAACCCAAGAAGCAGGAAGGCCAAAGTGTAAATGCTACAGTCCTACTTAGAAGAGAGAAGGCAATGATGATGGGAGGTAGAGGAAGGACGGGATGTGTGAGTGATAGAAGAGAGGAAGGGAAAAGAGGGTAGAATCAGATGCAGAAGGAAACATGGAGAAGTACAAAAGATCAGGGATTGGAATGGAGGTATGGGGAACAGGGGTAGGCACTAGAACATTCCACATGATAGAGACTCAAGAGGTTCCCAGAACCCATCAGGCATTACATTAGCTAAAATACTCAACAAAGGGGAGATAAAATCTGTAAAGTCCATATACAGTGGATATGCATGACACTAATTGAGGGATAGGGTCACCCACCCATCTCATAAGTATTAATCCAGAATTTCTTCAAGCATATGTAAATATAGGGGCAAATAATGAAATAGAGACAGAAGGAAAGGCCATACAGAGACTGCCCCACCTAGAGATCAATCCTATCTGCAGACACCAAACCAAGACACTATGGCAGATGACAAGAAGTAGCTTTTCTAAATTATTTTACTGGATATTTTCTGTATTTCCATTTAAAATATTATTACCTCCTCCCTTCCATCCCCCTCTCCTTCCAATTGCTTCCATTAAAGTACTCTCTCTCCCAATCACCCTCTCCACATCAGTGCCTTGGCATTCCCCTAAACTGAGAAAACTCACTGTCACTGGACCAAAGACCTTTTCTCCCATTGTTGCTAGATTATTCTATCCTCTGCTCCATATGCAACAAGAGCCATGGGTTTGTCCATGTGTGCTCAATGGTTGGTGTTTAGTCCATGGGAATTCTGGAGGATTTGGTTAGTTGATAATATTGTTCTTCCCTTCAGTCTTTTCTCTAGCTTCATCATTGGGGTCCCCATGTTCAGTCTGATGGTTAGCTGCCAGCATCCTCAACTATATCTGTATGAGTTTGGCAGAGCCTCTGATGAGACATCGATATCAGGTTCCTTCCAGTAAGCACTTCTTAACATTAGCAATAGTGCTTGAGTTTGGGGCTGCATATGGAGTGGATCCCAGGTGAGGTAGTATCCAAATAATGTTTACTTCAATCTCTGCTCCTCTATCTGACTTGTATTTCCTTCCATGAGTGTTTTTGTCACTCTTCTATGAAGAACTGAGAATCCACTTTCTTGCCTTCCTTTTTTTGAGCTTTATGAGGTCTTTGAAAAGTTTTCTGGGTATTCAGAGCTTTGGGGGGGGGGGGGTTAGTGTCCTCTTATTACTGAGATCATATAATGTATGTTCTTTTGTGGTTGTGTTACCAAACTCAGGACAATAGTTCCTAGTTCCATCTATTTGCATAGGAATTTCATAAAGTCATTGTTATTTATAGCTGAATAGTAGCTCATTGTGTAAATGTAACACAATTTCTGTAACTGATCTTCTGTTGAAGAACATCAGGGTTCTTTTTAGGTTCTGGCTATTATAAATAAGGCTTCTATGAGCATAGTGGAGCATGTGTCCTTGTTTTGTGTTGGAGCATATTTGAGGTATATGCCCGGGAGTAGAATAACTGGGTCTTCACGTATTCCTATCTGCAATTTTCTGAGGAACCACCATACTAATTTCCAGAGTAGTTGTATCAACTTGCAATCCCACAAACAATGGAAGAGTGTTCCTCTTTCTCCCACATACTTGCCATCATCTGCTGTCTCATTTGATATTTATCTTAGCCATTCTGACTTGTGTGAGGCAGAATCTCAGAACCCACACACCTATGCTCACTTTCTTTAACAAAGGAACTAAAAACATTCAATGTAAAAATGACCGCCCTTTTAACAAACAGTACTGATTAATCTGGCAGTCAGCATGCAGAAGAATGTAAATCTATCCATGCTTATCTTCTGTACAAAGCTCAAGTGCAAGTGGATCAAAGATCTCCACATAAAGCCAGGTACACTGAAACTATTAGAAGAGAAAGTGGAGAAGAAATTAGAACACATAGGCACAGGGAAATTTTTGTAGATAGAACACCAATATCCTATTCTCTAAGATCAAGATTCAACAAATGGAAAAAAAAAGAAAAGAAAAAACCATTAATTTTACTCCTTACACACCAAGAAAACCTTGACTAATTCCAGGTTACATCCTGATTTACATGTACTTTATACTCATTGTAACTAGTAAGATCTTAATGTACACTATCAAACCTTATAAAAAATGCCAAGCAATGACAAAAATGTATTTGTATACTTTTATGCAAAAATGCTTAAAATTTGTACATTTATCTTTGTTTTTTTTAATAAAGTTCTTCAATTAATAAAAAGAATCAAAAATGGGACCTCATGAAATTTCAAAGTTTCTGTAAGGCTGAGAATATTGTCAGGAAGAAAAAATGGCAACAAGCAGATTGGGAAAAGATCTTTACCAGTCCTACATCTGATAGGGAGCTAATATCCAATATATACAAAGAACTCAAGAAGTTAGACTCTAGAGGATCAAATAACCCCATTTTTTAATAGGGTTATTTGATTCTCTGGTGTCTAGCTTTTTGAGTTCCTTGTACACCTTGGATATTAGGCCTCTATCTGATGTGGTGTTGGTAAAGATCTTTCCCAATTTGCTTTTGGGAATATGGAATAGCAAAAGACCTAGAATAGTGAAATCCATCCTCAACAACAAAAAAACATCTGCGGGAATCACTATCCCTGACCTCAAGCTATATTACAAGGCAATTGTGCTGAAAACTGCATGGTACTGGTACAGAAATAGGCAGGTGGATCAATGGAATAGAATAGAAGATCCAGAAATGAGCCCTCATGTATATGGTCACCTGATTTTTGACAAAGGAGCAGTAAACATTCAATGGAAAAAGGACAGCCTATTCAACAAATGGTGCTGGTCCAACTGGCACTCTAATACAAAAGACACTTTAATACACAACAAAGATATATGCACCACAATGTTCATAGCGGCTCTATTTATAATAGCCAGAAGCTTGAAGGAACCCAGATGTCCTTCAGAAGACGAATGGATACAAAAATTGTGGTACATATACACAATGGAATACTACTTAGCCACCAGAAACAATGACTTAACCAAATTCTTAAGAAAATGGCTGCATCTAGAGAAGATCATCCTGAGTGAGATAACCCAGTCACAGAAGAACAGACATAATATGCAGTCACTGATAGTGGGATGCTAACCCCAGAGGCTTGCACTCCCCCAGAAACAACTCACAGACTGTATGAAGTCCAAGAAATAAAGAAAACAAAAAATATACATATATTCACAAAACAAGAAGACTTTGACTATTTCCATGTTGCTTTTTGTTTTGCATGTACTTTACGCTTATTGCAACTAGTAGGTTTTCAATGCATACTGTCAAGCCCTTGAAAAAAATCAAGTACTGACTAAAAAATATATTCACATGGTTTTATGTAAAATTTATTTTAATGTCTGAAAAAACAGTACTGACAAAATGTATAATTTTAAGCAAAAAATGTTTAAAATCTGTACATTTATCTTTGTTTTGCAAAATAAAGTCGTTTAATAAAAAAAAAGTAGAGTGCAGAGCTAAACAATAAATTCTCAAGTGAGGAATAACAGAAGACTGAGAATCACCTGAAGAATTGCTCAGCATTACTAGTCATCAGGGAAATGCAAATGATGAAGCAGGTTTTTAAAAGTAACTTGAATTACAATACAAAATCTTTAAAGTTGAGAAGAGTATTTAATAATTTAAATTTCCATAAATCTTTACCTATTATGCATAAAAACCTGCACATGAATATATATATATATATATATATATGCAAGTTTATATTGGAATGTATTTATTGATATATAGATACGAGCAGGAATGTTAACTCTGATTTTAGGAGCAGTGACTGCTCTTTAGTGGGACTTGGTTTTGTTTTCTCTGTACCCACATGGTAGCTCAAAAAAAAAAAAAAACACTTGTTTCTCCAGTTCCAGTGAAGGTTTTATTCTTTTCTAGCAGCTTAAGGCATTACATGCAGATGATGCAAAGACATACAGGGAAAACAGATATACATATAAAATAATAAAATCATGATTATCTTGTTCTAAAAATATGTTTTTGCTTGTTTATATATTATTCATAGACTATTTAAAATTTATTGAATAGAATAAATGAGAAATTAGTATTTCAGTAACTAGTACTGGTCAATATTTGTTCCTTGTAAAATGAAGTGTATAAATATTTGCTTTATTTAAAAACAATCTCATAATTTTAGGTCAAACAGTAATTTTTGATAATATACACACTGTTCTTTATGAGAAATGCTAAGATTGCCAGATAACTAAAGACTTAAGAGATAGAACCTGTAGAGACCACCTCTATTACATAGGACCTGCTCCCAGTTGAGGGTTGGGGCCACTCAACCATCTAAACATTTTTATTCAGAAATCTTTCTGTCCAAAGTAAAAACAGGGACAAAACAATGGAGCAAAGCCTGAAGAAAGGCCATATGAGAACAGCCATACCTGTGGATCTAGCCTGTCTGCAGACATCAAACCCTCACTGTATTGCTGTTGCTAAGAGGCACTTGCTGACAGAAATCTGGTGTGGCTCTTCCTGCGAAGGTTCTGCCAGCAACTGATCAAGGGTTGTGGATGTAACCAGAAATTAGGAGATGTAAACAAATGGAACGATTACTAAAGGAATAAAAATAAAAATAAAGAAATGATAAGAGGGTTGACTAACTAAAGACATAAAAAGAAAGAGTCCACTACCCTCATCAACTGGCTACATTCACTTTTGTTTAGGAACAGCTCCTTGTCAAACTCTGGAGGAGTTATTGTGAATGGTCAGGTAGAAACAATTCTCAGCTCAACAGCCTCAGCAGCTTATAAATATTCCACTGGTGCTCGGCATGTTGTTTCTCTATTTACCTGTGATATAAACTGTGGAATGAGCTGATCTCACCTCAATCACAGCAGCAGAAATAAGGAGTTCCAGAAGTCAAGAGGCTTATAATCACAGCTGCTCGTGAAGCAGAAGCAGGAAAATCCCAACTTAAAACTCAATCTGGGTTATGGGTAAAGTGAAGTCCAGCTTGAAATACATAGTGAGAATCACTCTCAATTTTACATAAAATAGAAGGGCATTTGAAATGTGACTCAGTGGTGAAGTATTTGTCAATCTTGGGTGAAGAGTTCAATTCCTAGTACTATAGGGAAAGAATAAGAAAAGCAAAATTAAAAAATAAATAAATAAATAAAGTTACTCCCCCCCACACACACATAAATACCAGTAAAATTCTTAGTTGTGAGAATGCAATATTTTATATTATATATTTCTTCTTCTGCTTGATACATCCAGGGATTATTAAAATATTACCTTAAGGTAAAAGCTAATGATTTTCAAACAGTGGTAGTTAACATGTAACAGAATACAAAAATAAAGTAGCATATTTAAATATCTATTTCACTTCTAATTATATAGCCATTTACATTTCTACCCAGCCTCTTTATTCCCAGAATAACAACCTTAAGTATTAATTATTTATAAGTAAATAAATTTTGAATTTTTTTCCAACTAGCTTATAATTTATATAACCCAATTTATTCTCGTGTAGATCTGCAAAATGGCTATTTACTTCTTGGTTTCATGAATTCAACCCCCCACTATAAAGTTTTATACCTCTGACTAATTTTTAGACTTTCAGTCTTTATACTAGAACTTCCAACTTCTATATTCTGCCTTCCGTTAATAGCCCATCAGCTCTGTGTTGACAGGTAATGCTTTTACATTGTACACAAGAAATTCTTTCTATATCTCCTCCTTTTGATTCCAATAAAACTTACCTTATATGTTAGCGATAAACTATATACAATATGAATAATTATAAAAAACTATCAAGTAAGAATTATACACAAAACATCCAATTCATATGTATTTGTGAACTTTGGAATAAGAATTCTACTATCTCTCCTATCATTGTGACTCTATAGTTCTGTACTTCAATCATTTTCAATTAAAACTTTATTTATGAACCTAAGAATACCTTGTTAGACCTAAAAAAATATTTTCTTATATCCTAAACAACTTAGGCTTAAATGTGTAATTACAGACATCTAGTCTTCACCCCCATCAGAGACCTGAGAAGAAATAAATTTTACCTGAGAACGCAGGAAGTACAGAACAAGCAGATTCCAAAACTATAGACATGACAAAAATTCAGGCAACTAAGACACCCAAAATTGCTCTGCATCAATGAGACATTCATCTTGGGCCATCTTGCCCAGAATATCTGACAGACATGTGGAGCAAGACTATTGAAGGACTTGCCGACCTTGTCCTTTTAAAGCTTGGCATTAACTACCTGCACCCTGTTTGTCCACACCTAGGACAGCATCCTGCTAGCAGTTGAAGCAAGGATAAAGGGTAGCTTAGTCATGTTTGAAGAAAACTCCATAGAGAGGTTTACTGATGCTCATCATCTTTTTTAAAGTGAAATGTGTGCCACTATGATCCTTAAATGCCATGTGCTCTAGATCTCTGGGATTTTTCATTTATCAATCTATAGTGTATTTTTAATTGTTGCTAGGTATGTACTATCTGATGAAATTTAGAAAATACCTATGGAAAGCTAAATGGAGCTTGTTTCTGTAACTGACTAAACTATTATCTAAAATTACTACAAGTTTGATTGAGTAATTGTTAAATTTCATTTTATCCTAAACAGGGTCTACTAGCATCTTTCAAAAACACCAGAACTTAACACTGTATTTACATACAATTACATAGAATTACATAGGTACAATACTTTAGACAAGAGTTATACCTTAGCACATTATACATAGACATACACATACACATTTTACACAGTGAGAGAGAAAGCAAGAGAGAGAAAGATGGAGTGAGGGAAGAATGGAGAGAGGGAGTAAGAGAAGAGAGAATCTGAAAAAGAAATCCATGAATCTAACTCTCCTTACTTTGTTCTGTTCCTGACCAAAACCATTAACAATCTGTAACCAACCCCTCTTAAACAACAATAAACATATTTTACCTATGAGTGCTTTAAAACCACACATACCAATTTTTGTAATGCAACACCATTCTTTTGAAAGCCATTATTTTCTTGAAGGGACACAATGGAAACTGAGATACAGCTAGTCTTAAGAAGTGTCTAACTCTCACACTTCATTTCCAGTCTCTGTGCATAGGGCTAGACTGAAGTCCCAGTTGGAGCAGTCTGCAAGTCTGGTCCATTCTAGCTAGTCATTTTGAAACTTTTCTAGATACAGATCCCTGAATAAGCAGCTCCTGAGGTAGTCTGAGCTTGGATGAAGTAAGATGCTAGCATTATTATTTCTCAACATCCATTTACCATTCTTGGGTTGAATTTTGTCAGGGCCTTTTTAACTTCAATGGGTTCTGTAAACATATAAATGTTCACAGGAAATATGCATTTCTATATTAATGCATGTATGGAATATGTATCTGCATATGTTAGCTAATGTTGAATCTCTGCTTTCTACTCAAAAAGGTAAGGCATCTGTCTTTTCTTCAAGCTGGTTTGGACTATATTACCAAATTATAATATACTTTTTATCTATATCATTTGAAATGATGTCATTATTAGTCATGAGGATTCTGTAGCCTAGCAGCTTTATTGGCTGAAGTCCTGAAGTCCTGGTAGAGACATGTCAGCCAGTCTCTGATCTGTTCCCATGTAGAAGAATCAGCAATACAAGTTACATTTTTTGTTGCTTTACTTCTTTTCTTTGTCCTGTCTGTGACCACGATCTTCAGGGGGTGTCCCATTCTAAAATATGATTTTTATTATATTTGTAAGAATCCATAGTTTTTCTTCTCCTGTTGAAACAAAGACAAAACCACTCCCCTAACATAACATAATAAATTTCATTTCCTCTGTTCTAAGTTAGGACACCTTTAATGTAACTGATGGTTTAGGTCAGCAGATTTTTCTATCACCAAATGTTTCCCAGCAGCTGTGGCTTTATGTTCCTTAGCATTTAAAAATGTTCAAGTTAATACATTTTTATGTAATCTATCTCTGGGGTCTTTGATACTCTTTTTTGCTTGTTAAGCATCTCTTTCTAACAGCTGTTCCTGCATCCATTAAACCTTCAATCTCAATCCTATTTAAATGTAATTTTAGCTTTGGTCTCTTATTATTTATAAGAGTTTATGAAAATATTTGTTTTTCTGACCTCTCCTAGGAATTCTGTTTTATCTATTGAAACTGCTCTGGCCTTGATATCTAAATTATTAATGTGTATATTCAGAACAATACTCTCTAGTTTCTTCTGTAGACAAGTTTTGCCTCTGCTGACCTGAGATACCCTATTTTAATTTGACATCAGGAGAAAAGAAATTTATTTATCTAACCTTCTTATTTTCTTTTGTCTCTGACAAAAACCATTAGCTAATAAGTTGCAACTCATTCCTCTTAAACAAAAATAGAGATACATCAACCTGTGTATGATCAGTAACTACCAATCTCACATTTTAGCAATGAGACACCATTTAATGCTGTTCATGAACATTATTTTTTTTTTCTGGGGACCCAATGGAAATGCAGCTCCAACCTCTACAAGGGGTTACCTTGTTTATCCTTGTGTTATTCTACATTGATTAAAACCATGTTGTCCTTTGCCATATCTTTTTCAGTTTTTTTTTTTTTTTTTTTTTTTTTTTTTTTTTTTTTTTTTGGATTATATGTAGAAAAAGTATTGTTTCTAAATGTGCATTGCCTACAAGCCTATAATACCTTTTAAAATGACCTCCCTTACCACAATTAAAACATCCTACAATTTGACTTTTCTTAAAAACGTAAAATTATTCCCATTAAATGCATATCATATAAATGAGATTGAATATCAACTATATGTTAAACCATTCATCTATTAGTGCTTATTTTGCCTTTAGATGGCAGATCTCCTCCTTGCATTCTGAATTAGCATTTAAGAAAATTGTCATCACTCTTGGTAGGCACTCACCATTCACAAAGCTTATTTAAAATTTTCAGGGGATTCAAAATAGAATAATTACCCAATACTCAAAGCTAAAGATTCAATTAGTGGTTTCCTAGTTTGTGGATATGATACCTTTCTATCTAAAGCTGAAGTTAATCTTTGTGAAAAATTTGTAATTTTTTTTGGACCTTGCATTATCTAAATAAATAGTTCAAGTGTTTTTTTTTCCTTTCAGATTCCTTCCAAGCATTACAATTGCTAAGTGACGTAATGTCATGTTTGTTTCATCATGTATAATTTCCATGTATAACTCATCATATGTACTTAGCTGATCTTGACACATTTTGATGTCTCTGTCCCTGGCTCTTAATTCTATTGTCCTAGCCTTTTCTCTGCATCATAAATGCCACTATAATTGTGAATCAGGTTCTAATATTGCTTTTGTAATATCTTTTCTGTCTTTTCTCTTTATTCTACTTCGAATCATCTAAAAAGTTTATGTTTCATCAGTGGTAAATACATACAATAAATAGTAAAATGTTTCTAACATATTGCTTTGTTTTGTCTTCAAATCTAGGGTATCTATGCATGCTAACCAAATTCCTCTGGATGGTGGCATCTATTCATTATCAGTCATCTTATACAGACCAAGTAAGCTAAGATTGATTTTCTAACAACCTGTGTCTGGCTTTTCTGGCTTTCATTATGTGGTAGCACTATAGGTTCTTGCTTTATTTCTTCTGTGTCAATCTTAGCAAATTTCTCAGTTATATTTTTAATTTTTTTCTAATTTTTCTTTAAGGTTTCCTCCAGTTTTTATATTTGTACATGTATTTCTATACATATATATTTCTATTGTTTTATATATTCCTCAATTTTATGTATAAATTTTTCCAAATTTACCTTCAAAGGTCTGTCGTCAAGTGTTATATTACCCTTTTCTTATATCTCTATTATCTTAATATTTTCCAAATTTTTATTTAAATTGTTCTTTAAATTTACTTGTAAAATCTATATCCATCTTCATATTTCTTTTTTCTTTTCTCTCTAATATTGTAGTATTATATTTATTTTTATTTATATAAATTTACATTTTTTTCTTAGTCTTGTCTCCTTTATTCATGTTTTTTTTTTCTTTTTCTCTTATTTCTGCTATCTTAGTATTATCTACATTTTTATTTGTAGGTTTTTAATTTTTTTCTTCTAAGGCCTGTCTCCCGTTTTTATATTTTTTCTTTTTCTTACGTCATAAAAGCATTGTCTGAGAAGGCACAGGAAGTGATTATGATTAGCAAGATAAGGATTATCATCATGGCAATCAATATTGGTAATATATCCAACCCAATTAGGTCATTTATCTCTTTATTATTTTTTATGTCTTTAAGCTATATAAAATGGCATTTTGTAGAGACCATACATTTTGTGTCTGTGTTTTTCATCTTTATGCATGTTGCTTCTTTAAATTTATCAACATCAAATAATTATATCAGTCTATAAATTTTTATACTCAAGCTTTTACTCTTTTTAGTATTAAAGTATAATTTAAAATATGTTAGTTTTTGCCTGATTTTAAGTTTTTCTGTTCTTGAAATTTTTTGTGTGTTTTCTCAGTATGTTTTTGGATTCTGATTTCCACACTATATATAGAATAATGACTCTGAGACTTAATTATTTATGAATGAATGCCTGAGTTATAATCTTTGACTTGACCCTGGCTAGCTCATAATTTATTTAACCCATTTGTTTTAGTCTGTCTCCTTGGCTTCATGTGAATGTCTCCTCAGAGCCCAGAACAAAACTCTCAACTCTTACTAACTCCAAGAGTTCTATTCTTTCTACTAGAATTATAACCTATTTTATCACTTTTGCTAATGTCATCAGGTCTTTATTAACAGGTGATGCTTTCATAGATTACCCTAGCTGCTGTTTAGCCTATTATAGTTTGTGTGTGTGTGGGGGGGGGGTGTGG
This sequence comes from Micromys minutus, assembly GCF_963924665.1. Lineage (NCBI taxonomy): Eukaryota > Metazoa > Chordata > Mammalia > Rodentia > Muridae > Micromys > Micromys minutus. The sequence continues at coordinate 38,850,400 of NC_137969.1, forward strand.
AATGGTGGAGACAGAGAGAGAGTGGGGGAGAGGGAGAGGGAGATAGAGGGGGATAGGGAGGGGGACAGGGAGAGAGAGCAGTCTAGAGATCCATCACAACAGAACATAGGCTACCAGCTTGGATTTGAATTTGAGTCATTTGTTTTGCAGATCCCAGAAATTCTTTCCTCAGAATCACTCTCTAAGCCATGCTAATCCTTGGCAATTAATACAAAAAGCATCATGAAATCTTATGAAATTGTAGGCAATATAAACAAAACCTCAATACACTGGATAGAATTAATTTAATTTAATGTATCTTTTGGATATAAATAGTCTAAGTGCTAAGAACATTTTAACAACATATAATAACTTGAAAAATTTAAAGGTGATCAATGATATTCAATACAGTTTAAAATAACTTGTTTATTGTGTAAGTTTTTATCCTCAAACTTTAGGAGTGAATAATTTTCTTCATGATCACACACATCATGCAAATATATAATTAATCTTTTTAAAGAAACAAAACATAAAGACAAAAGTAAAGACTATGGATATTATAAGTATTTATCTAAATCCAAGAAAAAATATTAAAAAATATTTTTATGTATGCACATTCACACATATACACACAGATATCTCCATATGTTTATGTATGGCATGGATTTGTAAAAATGATTAGTGGATATTTGTTTCTCAAAATATTATAGGTTATAGATGAAATAGGCAAAATTAACAAATTTATGTTTACATTTTCATGTATGTAGCTTGAAGAACTGCCTGCTGGAAGACACTATCAATATTTTATTATGTTTACATTAATAGTAATGCCTCAGTATTCAATTAACTATTATATGTGTGTGTGTTTGTGTGTGTGAGAGAGATAAGTTTTTTCAATTTGATTGAATATTCTCTGTATTTAAATTTTCACATGTCATAGCCTTACCCCCTACTCCCCTTGCTCCTTCACTTCAACTTACTACCAAGGTGCTCCCTCTCCCAATCACCCTCTTCACCTCAGTACCTTGGCTGTTGATGATGTTGTTCTTCCCATGAGGGTGCAAAACATTCAGCTCTTTAAGTCCTTTCTATATTTATTTCCTTTTTTTTGTTTTTTGTTTCTTGATAGGCTCATTACATTTATTTTTTTCTTATTTTTTTAATTGAACAACTTTATTTTAAAAAACAAAGATAAATGTACAGATTTTAAGCATTTTTGCATAAAATAATATGAATACATTTTGTCAGTATTTGATTTTTTTAAAGGTTTGATAGTGTGCATTTAAATCTTACTAGTTGCAATGAGCATAAAGTACATGTAAAAAAAGATGTAACCTGGAAATAGTCAAAGTTTTTTAAGTGTGCACAGATTAAGCATAATGGTTTTTCATTTTCTTTCTTTTTGTTTTTTGGTCTTTGTTTTTCTTGAACTTTATATAGTCTGTGAGTTGTTTCTGGGGTGTTCAGAGCTTTCTATAGCTCTCTCATTGCGGTCCCCCTGTTCAGTCTGATGTGTAGTTGCAAGCATCCTCATCTGTATCTATATGACCCTAGCAGAGCTTCTGAGGAGACATCCATGTCTGGTTCCTGCCAGTAAACACTTCTTGGCATCATCAGCAGTGTTTGTGTTCTGTGACTGCGTATTGGGTGGTTCTCCAGGTGAGGCAATCTCTGTAGATCTTTTCATAAATCTCTGCTACTCTATTTGACCTTGTAGTTCCTCCCACGGTTTTTTCTCCCTTCTAAGAAGGACTGAAGCATCTATATTCTAGTCTTCCTTCTTTTGAGCTTCATAAGTTTTTAGTATGGTTTCTTGGGTATTCCAAGCTTTTTTTTTCTTCTGGGAGGGGGGCTTAGTTTCCACTTATAAGTGAGTGCATACAATGAGTGTTCTTTTATGGCTGGGTTACCTCAGTCAGGATGATAGCTTCAAGTTCCACCCATTTGCCTAGGAATTTTCCTGAATCCATTTTTAATTTTTTTAAATAGCTGAGTAGTACTCAATTGTGTATATGTACCAAAATTTCTGCATCCATTCCTCTCTTAAAGGACATCTGGGTTCTTTCCAGTTTCTGGCTATTATAAATAAGGTTGCTATGAACATTGTTGAGCATGTGTCCTTGATAGAAGTTGGAGCAACGTTTGGGTATATCCCCAGGAGTGGTATAGCTGGGTCCTCAGGTAGCTCTATGTTAAATTTTCTGAGAAACCACCAGACTAATTTCCAGAGTGGTTATACCAGCTTACAACCCCACCAACAGTGGAGGAGTATTCCTCTTTCTCCACATCTTTGCCAGCATCTGCTGTCACCTGAGGTTTTGATCTTATCCATTCTGACTGGTGTGGGGTAGAATCTTAGGGTGGTTTTGATTTGCATTTCCTGGTGACTAGGGATGTTGAGCATTTTTTAGGTTCTTCTCAGCTATTTTATATTGCTCCATTGAAAAGTCTCTTTGTAGCTCTCTACCCCAATTTTTAATAGGATTCTTTGATTCTCTAGAGTTTAACTTCTTAAGTTCTTTGTATAAATTAGATACAACCACTCTATCAGAGGTAGGATTTGTGAAGATCTTTTCCCAATCTTTTGGTTGCCATTTTGTCCTTGGCCTTACAGAAGCTTTGCAATTTCATGAGGTCCCATTTGTCAATTATTGATCTTAGAGCATAAGCTATTGGTGTGCTTTTCAGAAAAATTTACCCTGTGCCTATCTGTTCTAAGCTCTTCCCCAGTTTCTGTTCTATTAGATTCAGTGTACCTGATTTTAAGTGGAAGTTTTTGATCCACTTTTTACAAGGAGATAAGAAGGGATTGATTTGCGTTCTTCTATAGGCTGCCTGAAGGTTGAACCAGCAACATTTGTTGAAGAGGCTGTCCTTCTTATGTTGAATATTTTTAGCTCTTTTGTCAAAGAGTGTGAGACAATATTATTGAGATATAATATTCACATTTGACCTATTCACTTACACAGCATCTATACAGTGCCAAACAGTCATACACTTTACAAAAGCAATCATTATTTGAAATATTCATTTTTACTTGAAAAATTGATTTACATGACAAAAAACAACATATTGAGTTTAGATGCAGTTTCTTAAGACTCCCCATTTAAATATGAGTTGTGTTCTTACATTGATACTTGGGTAAGATCCTTCTTGAATATCTGTGTGATAATTCCTTCTCATTTATAGTCAGTTTGCACCAGGCCATGGGAGTCATAACATAGACATGTCAGGTTTCATCTTGTTTAAAAGGATATGGTAATTCACTGGTCAGTCATATAATAAATTGTCCCACCAATTAAATTCCCAACAGTTTTAAGTCTATTTAATAGACCCAGTATAAATGAATTAAGAGCAAAGTCTTGAAATGTTATATATACCTTAAGTGCGCAGGGCTAATGGTGCCAAAGCAAAATTAATGCCTCTGTAATTGAAGCCAACATGAATAAAACACTGGCTAAAGAATAATTTGTGTGATTGAGGAAAAGCTAGTGGATCCCTGGCTGCTTTTGATTAATACATTTTCACCCGCTTCCATATTTATAAAGGTAAGAGTGTCCAAGATAAAGGTAAAGAAAACACAAACTGCTTCCTCACAAGACTTTTATTATGGACTATTTTATTTTGGATCATTGCTATATTTGAGTCTGTTGCAGTGTTAAAACACTAGCAACTAAGAGAGCTGATAATTCTTGAGAATAAGTTTTCCGGTGCCAACAGAAAAAGGAGATACTTTCTGCCTCAAACACAACTATGAGGACGGCATGGGGAACAGGAGGCAATCATGTGAGATAAATTATAAACCATATCTACAAAAAGAAAAAAGCACTAAGTTTTGTTATGTCTAAGTAGAAAAATAAAACATTTTTAAAACACAAGATTGAGTTACAAAAGAAGTCTGTAGTAATCCTGTGTGGCATTCATTGGCCAGGACTTACCATTAAAGGCCCCGATCCTCAATGGGTCGATCCTATCCTATAGTAAAAACTTTATGCTTCTCTGGACTGATATCATTCAATGTCCAAATCCATTTTGTTACCATAGCTAATGAGTGGAAGCACTGCTGTATTTATGTGATATGAGTGGGGGATGCTGCTGGACACCGACAACACATATGGCAACCCTAACCACAGAGAAACACTGGCACACACTAGAAATAGGACAAGTGCATTGAGTTCATAGCCTGTGTCACAGGGACATGTATTCAGTTTTCATCTACATAGTCCTTATAGCAATCTGAAGACACTGCCAAGTTTTTTTGTTGTTGTTGTTTTTTTTATGTTTGTTTATTTGTTTTGTTTTGGGGGAAGTTGTTTTGTGAACTTTGTATATGAGTGTATTTAAGATTAATAAATATAATATGTAAGAAAAGAGTTGCAATTTTGGATCAAGAAAACAGTGTGTTTATTTTTAAATGACCTGACTGCATTTCTTTAATTCAGTTTTAGGAGTAAAAATATAGTTTCAGACACACCTTTGATGGTTTCACATCTATTTTTTATTTGCTATTTTCATTTATGTTCACAATGTTCTCCTCTTTCCTGGTTTCCCTTACAGAATCAATCCCATCTCCTTGCCTCTATGAGGGTGCTCCCCCAACCACCCACTCCCTCCTGCCTCCCTGCACTGGTATTCCTTTACACTGGGGCATAGAGCCTTCACAGGAGCAAGGACCTCTCCTGCAGTTAATGTTTGATAAAGCCTTCCTCTGCTACATATGTGCCTGGAGTCATGGGTTCCTCCATGTGTACTCATTGGCTGGTGGTTTAGCCCCTGGGAGCTCTGGAGTTTCTGGCTGGTTGATATTGTTGTTTTTACTATGGGTTGCAAACTCCTTCAGCTCTTTCATTCCTTTCCCTAACTTCTCCATTGGGTTACCTGTGCTCATCCAATGATTGGCTTCAGTTCCTAATTTTGGTGCTGTACCTGGGACAGAGGCCACTGGTGTTAAGCTCCTGCTTCTACCACATAGCATTATGACCCACAATTTCTTGCTTCATATTCATATAGTTGAGTTACAAAAAGCAGTTATTAAACTTCAGTAGGTTAAATAGGGCTATGAGTTTGTATGAGGTAGCACACCCACATATTCTCTGTCATTCAGTTATATGCTGGCAGCTGGCCACAAATGGAACATGCCTTCAAGGTAAATGAAATCAAGGCAATAGTTTTGGAAACTCGGAACCCTAAGATACACTTGCCATCTAGACAGACATAGAAAGTATGAGAGTTCAATGACTTTGTAGACTGACTCAGTCATGAAGAGTGGGAAGACAAGACAAATGAAAGATATGTCATGTGGTTGGCCTCATAGCATATGCCACCAAAAACAAATCTCATTGCAATTTTGAGTGTTGTAAATTGCATTTTTTGTTCTTCTTTATTAAACATAAACTCTGTCTTATGAGAATTCACAGAATATGACTGGTCTGCATGAACATGGCTATCACCAGAGATTGCAACCACACACACAGTTCGGGAGCCTTCAGCAGGTCACTGGACATCATTCTTCCATGTATCTAAGGCATGCTTATATTTTCAGTAAGTTCTCAATGGAAAGAATAATTTTTCATCTTGCACACATCCACACACAGGTAGCAAGCAGCAAAAGCAGTACATAGATTCATATGTACTGTTAATGTGTGAGTTGAGCCAGACCAGGATTTCCCCCACAGACACATTTTCAGAAGGCAAAGTAATATGATACATTGAAATATATTTTTACTTTGAAAAGTATTTTTATTTTGTTTGTTCTAGAGTTCAACTTATTTTATTACTATAAGACAAGACAAATGTATACATGTCTCACTTTATTGCTAAAATAATAAATACTGACGGATATAATTTTGACTTTGAAACAATTGACTTGTTTTGATTTTACCTTTAAGAGCATTTAACTGTACATATATCCACCACATTACTTTTTTGGCCAGGCAGCATAGAAAAGAGTGTTACATCCCCGAAACTGAAGTTATGAAGATTTTGAGTCTCCATGTTGGTATGGGAAGTGTTTAAAATGAAGCCCACAACAAACACAGAAAGTGCTACTAACCTCCGAGCCATTTCTTCAGATATAGTGGTCTTGGTTGTAGACAACAGCATTTTGATCCCAAAGTTTTAGGGAAGAGATTTATGTGAGTACCTGTGTTTCTGTTACTGCTTTGTATTATGTAGAGTGCTCAAATATTTCCAGAATAAATGTATTTGCCATACTTTGAAACGAACAGCATCTCCAAACACAAAGCCCATATGTTTATTGTCTTCTAAACAGAATAATGAGAGTTTGTTTTTACCTGAGACTTCCAGAATAGCTTTTCAGGAAATGTCTTTAATTGCTCTTTTATGTACACAAATTGCTTATTGAACTCCTGCCTCCTTCTCTCAATTTATAGCATTTCCTTTTCAGGATCTTTCTGTTAGTTGGTAACCAACTTTCTTCTGATTTTCGTACTACAAATTTAGTAGAGGCAATTACCATCATGATGAAATTGTCTTTGTGTAATCCTTTACTTCAGACCTATTGAATATAATATCCTTGAAGTTTTCAAGACAAGTTTCAAAAAAGGGAAGTAAGTCTGGGGAAGGCAATCTTATATGATTCCAGCCAATTGATAGATTACACCATCTCTATTTAGATGTAAGTCAATTTTATTGTATCAGTTTTATTATATTATATTTTTGAAGCTATAACAAAATACCTGATAGTATTCACATTTTGGGGAACTGTAGTCCATCCTGATATAACAAAGACTTCAGTCAGGATGCTCAGCTCACCCCATTGTAGATGCAGTCTGGAAAAGTAAGGGACTGGATACTTGTTCTCAGTTTGTTCAGTCTTTCTCCTCTTGATTTACTTTGGGATGGTCCCAATTTCAGAGTAAATTCTCTCGGTTAACCGTTTGGAAATGCTATGCAAACATGTTTTATGGGTGTGTCTTAATGAAATAGATCATTTCAAATGTAATCATATCACCAGAGAAGCCAAAGTTTTATAGGTAGAAAAAGGAAATTAGATTCCTTTAAAGATAAAATGATAACATTAGCTTTTAAGTCCTTGTAGTGTGGTATGTGCCAAGTAAGTTCACTCTCAGGTAGGACTTTTTCCTTCAGTGTTTACTTTAGTTATAATTAATGATGAAATTTTCTAAATAGTGGGCAAGCCTAGACAAATGCTTTTACATTTACTTATTTAATGTGTATATGTGTATGAGAGAGGGGGCACTTGAATCAGCGTTTCCATGGTCATCAGAAAATAAACTTCGGGAATTTATTTATTCCCTCTTGCACTAAGTGCATCCTGGGGGTCAAATGTATGTTTTGAGGTTTTTCAGTAAGCACCTTTCTATGCTGAGCCATCTGTTCAGTCCTAGATATCTTTTTAATTTGCTGCAAAATGTTTATACATGTAACAAATTCATCCAAAACCAGAGTACAAATAATCCTTGATATGCACTGACACTTCTTTCTGATAAATAAACACAAGTCTAGGGCATTTAATACAACTTTTTCTGAACATGATGTTTACCAACTGAAACAATGATGCTTCCATGTGCATTTCTGCTACGCAGTGGTTGATTGGCAGCAAATTCTTCTGTCTCTGCCCAGTGCTGAGAAGAGGCATCTAGATCATTACTTCATGAGACACTTAAAACTTGACTTGTCTTTTGTACGAAGTACACATTATTTTACATCATTGTAACTTGTAAAGGTCCTAAATGCAACCCTCACAAACTGGGGGCTGGCTGTTTACATATTTGGTCGACAAGAGGATCTGCACATTTCTGACTCAATTCTGGAATATCCCTCACAAGAAGGTAACAGTCACTGTGCTTTTGCTTGCTTCAGGATCATAATATTGCTAACTATGACTTCACGATTTATAAGGTAACGTGTATTTGTCTCGTTTTTTACTTCATAATCTTAAATTCTTTCTTCTTGTAATATTTTATCTTACAAATAAATGTAAGATGGAAATAAACTTTAATAAATGGAAAAAAACTTTATTCCATTCCAGATTAGGGATTCCAGATAGTCCATAACTTGTTTAAAAGACGTTTTTTCACTGCTAATTTTATTAGGGTTTCTTCATTTATAGTTAATTTTATATATTTCTCTTAGATTACAATATAGAATATTTAAAGAATAGGCTTAAAAGCTTTTTGTTGTAGCTCTTACTTAATATGTGTGTCCTTTCACTTTCTCTTACTTAATACAAGGAATAAGAAAGGAGATTCTTATTGTCTAAACTTGTCAAAATATGGGGTGGTGGCTCCAGTGTGGTTTCACAGAGTGTTCACAGTCACCTGGTTCTAAGGGCAGCCTGCTCTTCTTAGTAAAGAGGGAACTTTAAATTTGAGAAGGAAACTTGCCATCTCCCCATGCTGTAGTGGTGTTTCCTCTCTAGCTTCAACACTCTGAGACATGCATAAAAATGTATTGCAAAAAGCATGAATTTCATTGCTATTTGAAATTCCATGTTCCTATTATAGTATTCCCTTTTTTTTTTTTGTTTGTTTGTTTTTTTATTGTTTAGCTATGTCTTTTTAAGAAGAACTTCATTTTCAAAAAGACAAGAATATCTACTTAATGTTTTCCTCTCCGATACATGGAATTTATACACAAACACTAGTCTTAAGAAATTGTTTTAGTGGAGCTAAAATATATTGACATTTTTTAAAAAAATATTGTACAAGAGTGAAAGGATTTACAAAATGTACAGTGAAAACTCAGTTATGAATAAATGTTTTATTTTTTTACTTCCAAAAAGGCAATACTTGCATCATAAGTCCTATTATTCCTGACTCTGTAATTTATATTTAATCTATCCTTGGTAGATGTAATCAAACATAAAGATTCCTGATCTGCTTTTGTCACCTGAGGGGAAATTTTTCATCTCTTATCTAATAAAGTTTTGAATTTTTATTTCAAAAAAAAATTTTTCTTAACTGCTTGTGCCACCAGTGCATTCTACACGGGTCCTGATGTGTGTCGTCTCTCTGCATCTATGAGTATCTAGTGAGGGAAATTCAGACATTAGAACCATGCCAACCATCCCTGTTGATTCCCTGTTCACCCATACACTCTAAGGAGCATGTACAAAGTCCTGTTTATTTGAGGTCCCAGTTACAAACCAAAGGAAAAAAATTCTCCATGAACTTCCTGCAATAACTGATTATTTCAGATGGAAAAAAAAATTCCTTTCTCTCTCATCATCTCCACATATATCTGTAATGCCACATAAACTAAGGAAGTCTGAGGATACCCACACTGCCACTGTCACTGAGCTGATGCCTGGGGGATTAAAGAAGAAATACACACATGGGTCATTCAGTAATAGGTGAGTGTCACCCAGGCTTTAATCAGAACTGTTTTTATAAGGGTTAAACAAGGAAGCCTGGGGAGGCCAGGTGCAGCTAAGAGTGTGCAAAACAGAAAGCTTATTTGCAAAACAGTTAGCTGGAGCAGAAAGTTCTGGGGCATGATTAGCAACAGATGCAAGGAAAAAATTCTTAGCAAAACAAGTGGTGGAAGGGAAAATAAGGCCAGGCTCCAATGGTGGGTTGCAAAGAAAGTCTTCTACCCACATGTTCCCATGCTGTGCCCTTCTCCAGGAACCCTTAGAGTGGTGGAAGTTGTCAGAGGTCTCATTCAACAAATTCCTATGATCCTGCTCTGTTCATGCTCTACTACTTTCTTGTACACAGAGTACATGATTTCAAAGTTGGTGACTAAAACTTTCCGTTTGATAATACTGATAAATTATTAAATTATTTCTTTGATGGGGATTCTACCAAATGGAGGCTAAGACACTACCTGTTTTGGAAAGCCATATTGTTTTATGCTCAAACCCTGTGGTAAACTTTGCTTCCTGGGTGATGAAATCACCTGGGAATTAGCTCAAATGGTACAAGCAGTAAAAAGAAAGTTTGCTTTCCAGGAATTATTGCAGTCACATAATTTGATATTAAAAGAAAAAAGAAACTCTGTGTTTTGGTTCAGTCCTGTTTCCTAACGGTAAACCACTGTTTATAGCTAACTGCTTTACATTTACACCCACAGTGGACCATTATTCACCAGTGACTGATGTTTTTATTTTAGTTTAGAATTTTTTTAAATGTTATTCTCACTAAAACAGGATTACACCATAACCTCCATTCATTTCCTCCCTTATTCCCCCTAGGAGATTTCTTGGCAAGCTCATGTGCTTACCTCCTAACAAGTTGATAGAATCTGATTTATTTTTATGTTTGCTTTGGTTTTATTTTTGTTTGTTTATTTTGGGGGTTTTCTGTTTGTTTTCCTAACTGTTGTTGTTGCTTCAATTGTTGTCAGGTATGTATCTAAATACATAAACACAACCTGCTGAATCTCCTTTTGCTATTTGGTGTATATAATTTCAGAGTTGTCCACTCTGTATTTCACAAGTTATGGGAGTCATCCCTGTAGGAGGCTAATTCTCATTCTCCCGAGTTTATTAGTTGCCTAAAGGTTTTATTTCTCCCCTAGGGGAAAGGACCTAATACAGCGTCTGCCTTCCATGTTAATATTTCCAAGTTAATAAACTTCCATGGTTATTGTATTTGTTCTTTTTCTGGTCTTATTATTCAGCCATTTCTATGAGTGACATTTTCTCAGCATATTTCCTGGTCTTCTGATTCATACACTTCTTCAGCTCCTCTTTTCTCTACATTCCCAGAATAATAGTTGCTGGAGACTGTGATATAAATTTATCTGTTGGGCTGAGCTCCCCACAATTTGTTCATTTCTGTGTTCTGTCTACTTCATTTGCTGTAGTTACAGGCTTCCTTGTTGAGGGTTGGAGCTATACTTATCCTATGGATAAAGATGATATCGTGAGAATAGAAAGGAATTATGCTGGTATAGCAAGGTTTTAGTAGTAGATTCTTATCCAAGGCTTATGAGATCAATGTCATAGGAAAACTGGCTAGATTTTCAGTAGCAGACGTGAGTTCTCTTCTATTGAATAGATCTTTGGTCCAGTGAGGTAATTGTTAGTTATCATGAACAAGTACTGATACTTATTGCACATTTAGTATGTCTTTATGTTGTGATTTTAGGTATTATTCATTATTTTGGTAATTACCTAGACTACTCTCACTAATTTTTCAAAAGAATAATCCTCATTCTGATGTTGGGGTTTAATTATTCAATGATTCTTATAGGGAGCACTGCCTTCTCAAGTGTTGTTGAAGGAAGTATGTCACTCTGGGTCTGGACTTTAAGACCCTTATCCTAGGTGTTTGGTAGCCAGTCTTCTCCTAGCAGCCTTCAGATGAAGGTGTAGAATTCCTACCTGCTGCTGTACCATGCCTACCTGGATGCTGCCATTCCGAATCCCTAGATGATACTGGACTGAATTCCTGAACCTGTACTCAAGCACCATTTAAATGTTGTTCCTATCAGAGTTTCCCTGGTCATTGTGCCTGCTCACAGCAGGAAAACTATATATATATATATATTCTCTGAATTTACATTTAAGATGTTATCCCCTGTCCCCCATTCCCATTCCCAATCCCCCTCCCATTGCCTCCATAAGGGTGCCCCCACTCCCAACAACCCTCTCCCATCTCAGTGCTTTGTGAGGAGAGCTTTAACTGAGACCAAAGTTGGTACCAGGGAATGGGTCATTACTTTGACAGACCTTACCACTCTTTTGTTTGGAAGATTTGGGGACTTTGGATTTGCAAAATAATGGGGTGTTGAGGTGGGGCTTAATGGGCTATCCTCATATGAATATGGAAATCTTTGTCACTGTGAGTGATTTAAACTGTAAGGAACTAGGATATTGTTATGTGGCCTAAAATCTGTATTTGTGGTATTTTGGTGAAGAAAGTGGATGTTTTCTGAAACTATGCTGATGGTGCAAAGAGAGGCACCTGGATACAAACCTAGCTATTGGAGCAGTGGTCAGCTAGGGTACCTGATAATTAAAGCTACCATAATCTTTTTCATGATATCAGAAGTCAAAGAAATCTGCATTTCACATTCAAAGTTTTATGCTTTTTCTATAAACAAGATAGGCAATGGGAATCAATGTAGCTGAATAAAGTCATTCTAATATTCATGATTTGAAGAGGTACTTCCATGTGTTGGGGTGATGGCCTTGTGATAAAGTGCACTTGTCCATGCAGAAGATACTGGTTCAGTTCCCAAAATCTATTTGATATTTCATTACTTTCTCTAAATCCAGCTCCAAAGGAAATTAAGCCTCTGTTCTACATTGTCACCTGCTTTTCATCATGCACATATTCACACACAGCAAACATATGGCTACTGTTTGCCATACATAATTTAAAAAAAAATATGTATATAATTTTAAAAGATACTAAGAGGAGGGGAGCATTATACAGTGTACTTCATTTTAGGATTCTCGCCAGAGCAGGCGAGAAATAAACTAAAGCACTAGGTTAAGACCTTTGAAAAGTGTCAGCATTCGGCAAGCATAGTCAGATATATGAAAATAAAAAGACTGACAAAAATAAAGCCCTTCATATTTGGAAACAATAAGAAAGCAGCTGACCACCATTTCTATTGCATTGTAGGGCTAATTATATCTTGAAGGGATGCTATTTTAATTGATTATAAATCCATACCTAAATACATAAGATAGAGCCAGTATAAATGCAAATTCATTGTATTTATTTATGAGAGAGCTATGATTTTTACAATAATGTATACCTTATAGTCTATGAATACAAATGAAAGCATCAAACTATTGGAATATTGTTTGTTTTTTTTTTTGTTGTTGTTGTTTTGTTTGTTTGTTTGTTTTTCTGTTAGTTTTATCATTTTATCATTAGTAATCTTTTTTCTCAGCTTTACATTTCTTCTCTGGTCATAACTGTAAGAGCTTTGCAGAGAAGTTAAAGTAGAGGGGAAAGAGCTATCTTAAAAGTCTTTTGTAGCATACCAGTGTCTGGAATTCCAGAGGAAATAAAAGGTCAACAAAATACCTGAGTGCTTGTTTTCCTCATCTCTTTGCTGGATGCTGATACAAGGTAACACATCTCTTATTCCATCCACTCTACCTTCCCTTCCATCATGAATTCTTTCCTTAGATTGTGAGCACAAAATTATCATTAACACTTTAGCATGATATTTTGTCAAAATAGTGAGAAAAGATATAATACAGATGCTATATAAAATGCTACTTGCAATAATCATAAAACTTTATATCTAAAATTGTATATCAAAACTTCCCACAAATGGTCAACCAGATAATAAAAACTTTTATGAGTACATATTCACATGACATAGTGATAAGAAGAACTAGGACATAGAATAAATATATGGTCTCTGAGACATTTATTTTTATTCTATAGTATTATTTTTGTCAAATACAAGCAAGCCATTTTAATAAGCACAGGACAGCTATAATATAGAACTGCAGATTTACAGTAGATCAACTAGCTGCAATTTTAAATTTCTTTTTAAATTTAAATTTCTGAGTTATAGTATATAGATTTTAGAGAATATATAATTCAAATTACCACATTTAATGTTGGTACTTGGGAAAGTTACATTAAACTTTAGCAAATTAACATATTACCTCAGATAACTATGCTTAGAGAAGTGACTTTACAGTTTTCTCAAAGATTTATACACTGTGCAAGATGGATTCTACCTGTTATCTAACCCCTTAGGACAGTAAGAAAAGAGGGGTATAATCAATGTGAGGACAATCTTGGATATATAATCTTCATTACAACAATAAAACAAAATTAATATAAAATAGACTAACTTATAATCACATATTAGACATGATTCATCAAGGTGGTGAGATAGTGAAAAAATGTCTCTAACTGATTATTAGTTTTTATTAATATTGTATATGACATGAATGAGAGAAGTAAATGAAGTAGTCAGTACCCTATGAATCACTGATAGATGTGATGCTGCAGTCATGGGTCTCGCGAGCTGTGCTTCAGTGTGAACATGAGTGGGACGTTACATGAAGCTGCTATTCATGGAAAATTACTCAGACTACTCTCAGATGAAATCAGCTTAGAAAGTGCCATGACCTCGAGATTTAGAAGCTCAAGTAAAAGGAGAAAAAAAAAAGGTCCTGTCAATTTGACATTTGCTCCACTGTTTGTCCCCAGGTATATTTGAGTTTTTACTGCTTCTATTTATCCTTTTGATGTTTTGACCAAGCAGGTTAATCAAAGGATGTTCTGAAATGAATGTCTTCTTCTTCAGAGAGCAAGACACTCAAGCCCTGTGTACTTGAAAGAAGACAGCCAAGGCCACAGGTCATCCTGGACAACAGAGGCCAGAGCAACCTCTGTCTATTACCTTCTGAAAAAAAAAAAAAAAAAGATTTGGCTTTGCACTTGCAAAAGCTTTAGTAAAGCCTAAAAATATTATTAACATTTAGAAACCCATTTTCCTTACACTTCTAAACTCACTTCCAATCTTTTCTCTTTATTAATATGATTCATAAAAAATTAAACATTTTAAACAAAAATAAAGGGCAGGTTTCCAATTTTTGTTAAAAGGAAACCAATTCTAGAATTGATATGAAAATAAAAATATTATTTAATAATGATTAAAAAACAGAAGGAACATAACACATTTTTAAAAATAAAGGCAGAACTACCCTGAAAACTAAACTACATAAAGACCCCCCCCCCAAAAAAAAAATAAAGGAAATTACAGACTGAATTCCCTTGTGAACATAGATACAATATTTTTGATTAACTGCTTGCAAAACAAAGCCAAAGATATCATCAAACATTATCAAACTGGCTTTGTCCCAGAGAAGCAGGAATGTTTCAACAGAAGGAAATTAATATATATAATCCACCAAATAAATAAATTGAAAGACAAAAACCACAGGACTCTTTCAGTAGAAGCAGAAAAGTCCTTGAAAATGTTCTAACACCTTTCATGATAAATGTCCTAGAAAGATTACAGATACAAAGCATATAACTAAAAAAAAAAAAAAAAAAAAAAAAAAAAAAAAAAAAAAAATTAAATAAAAGTAGTTTACAAGAATTCCGTAACTAGTATCAGCTTCAATGGAAATTCAAGGTAATTCTAATAACAATAAGGAACAAGACAAGGTTGCCTACTTTTTCCATACCTATTGAACATAGTATTTGAACTATTAGTGAGAGCCATAGACTTGTGAAGGATACAAATTGTAAAGAAATAAGCCAAAGCATTTTTATTTGCAGATTGTACAATAGTAACATAAGTGTCTATAAATTTTATTAAGAAACTCTTATACCTGATAAAAACTTTCAACAACTTACTAAATTATCAAATTATCTAACAAAATTCAGTAAAACATCTAATATAAAAATAAAAAAAAAAATAAAAAGAAAATGGCCATAATACGTCATGCAATAGCCACAAAAGTATAAAATATCTTGGAGTGACATTTATCAATCACATAAAAGTCATGTATAATAAAAGTTTCAGAAGAAATAAAAAAATGGAAATCTGTGGGTATATACCCAAAAATGCACCATGATATATCAAGGATATATGTTCCACTATGTTCACAGAGGTACTATTTATAGTAGCTAGAGACTGGAAGCAACCATATGTCATTCAACAGAAGAAGGAATATACACAATGGAGTAATATTCAGCTTTCGAAAATGTGGACAACTTGAAATTTTCAAGTAAATGGATCAAGTAGAAAAATGTCATCCTGAATGAAGTTATCCAAACCCAAAAGGATATGCATGGTATATTCTCACTGATAAGGGCATATTAGCAAAAAAAGTATAGAATGCCCATAATATACTCCACGGACTCTAAGAAGTTTAACAAAGAGTAAGAACCAAGTAAACATACTTCAATTTCACTTAGAAGTGTAAACAAAATGATCAGAGAAACCTAGGTGGGAGAGGGGAGAATAGAAACAGGATCAGGAATGAGGGGAAGAATAGGAGAGAAACCCAGAAGACCAGCAGAATGAAACAAAACATGTAGCTGGCTGGGGCTGGAGGTGAGGTGGACCTCTTGAACATTCCAGAGACCTGGGATGAGGGAGGCTACCAGGACTCAGTATGCATGACCTTTGTTAAAATGCCCATCAGTGGGGGTATGGAACATGAAGAGACTATATCCAGAGTGGAAGGCTGGGATTACCAACAGACCTTCAAAAATTTCCACCCTAAATTGCTCCTGTTTAAAAAAACTGCAGTTGCAAAAATGTAGCAAAGACTGAAGGAATGGCCCACAAATGCAGGGCTCAACTTGGGATCCACCTCACAAAATGCTGACACTATTACTGATACTATGTTGTGCTTGCAGTCAGGAACATCATCTTAGATGTTCTACCAGCAGCTGACTGAGACAGATTCAGATACAGCCAAGCATTTAGTTTAGGTCAGTACTCTTATGAAAGAATTAGGGAAAGTATTGACAGAGCCGAAGGGGCTTGAAACTCCATAGGAAAATCAACAGCATCAACTAATGCAGAGCCCAGGGATCTCCAAGAGACTGATCCACCAATGAAACAATCTACATGGTTGGGGTCTGAAGCCACCCACACATATGTAGCAGCAGACTGTATTATCTGTCCCCAGTAGGAGAGGATATTTCTAATTTTGTTGTGGCTTGATGCTCCAAAGATGATGGATTCCAGAGAGACAACTTCTCAGAGGCAGAGGGGAAGGGAGAGTGTGGAAGAACTCTGGGAGGTGAGGAAAGGGAGAGGGGGAAATATTTGGCATGTGAATAAATAAAATAATTAATAATAAAAAAGACCGAATCATTCAGTCACAAGAAGCCAAGAGTTCAGTTGCTTTCATTAGAGAGGGCAAAGCTTTCTAATGGATCCTGAAGCAATGGACAGTGTTTTGCAAGGATACTTAGTAGCTTAAACCCATGGCATGAGACACAGTGTCTAACATCAAATCAACATATGTTTTGTGTTTTTGTCTAACTGTCTGCTGCCTATTAAATTTTATTTACATTTATATTTAGACAGGTATCTTAAAACCTGTCTGCCCTTCATCTGCAAGGAACTTAAATTTTTCAGTGCTGGGGATTCAACCCAGGGGACAGAACCATATCTACACTCTATTCCTGAAAGAACCCTCAGACAGAACTGGTTATTGAGGACTTGGAAATCTGATACAACCTTTCCAGCTCAGAGAAATTATTTTATCTCACAATATTTCACAGAATATTTAGACGAGTTTACATGACATTCATTTTTTATGTCTTTTTATTGGATTTTTATGTATTTACATTTAAAATGCTATCACCTTTTCTGGTTTCACCTGTAGAAACCACCTATCTCATCCTCCCTCCTCCTGCTTCTATGTGGGTTCTTCCCCTCCCACCTCACCACCCTGGCATTCTTCTACACTAGGGAATCAACTTTCATGGGAATAATGGACTCTCCTACTGATGATGCCAGACAATGCCATCCTCTGCTACATATGTAGCTGGAGCCTTGGGTCTTTCTGCCTATATTATTTGGTTGGTGGTTTAGTCCCTGGAAGCTCTGGAGATTCTGGTTGTTTGATATTGTTATTTTTCTTGTGGAGTTGCAAGCACCTTCAGCTCTATCAGTCCTTTTGCTAACTCTATTGGGGTCCCTGTGCTCAGTCCAGTGGATGGCTGTGACCTCTGTATTTATCATGATCTGGTAGAGCCTCTCAGGAGACAGCTATAACAGGCTCCTGTCAGCAAGCACTTCCTGGCATTAGCAATAGTGTCTGGGTTTGCTGTCTCTATATGGAATGCATCCCCAGGTGAGGCAGTCTGGATGGCCTTTCTTTCAGTCTCTGTTCCACACTTTAAAAATGATTTTAATTTTATAATCGTTATTGTACATTTTATTTTAAGTAGCATTAGCTAATATTCAGGTTTTGATTTTTATTCTAACATGTTGAAAATCAGATTCATAAAGATCATGTATGGTAATATTAGTTACTACCAGTGTGTAAGGAAAATTAAGTAAATAATTTTAAGGTATTTCCAAATCTGACCTGCCCTAATGAACTGAGTGATCATTGCATTAAATCCACAAGATATTAAAACAACAAAAAAAATGTTACTTGTACTCATCTATCAGGATGCAGTCACAAAATAAACAACAATAAAAACAAAAACAATAAAGGATCCTAAATTGATCAAGATATACTTGGTATTCTTTTCACTTTAAAATCTACCTATTTTAAAAATGTGGTCAAAATTTAGAAAATACCAGATTTTTTGTCCTTATGTCTAGATTATATATCTACATCAACATCCTTACAGATAAGGCATACTGCTTACACTGGAAGTGATGGAAAAATTTAAAGAGACAGAGGTTTGGGAAATTTGATATGAGATAATATATTCTACATGTGACATTATACATATGAAATCTTAACAACATAGAAACCTAAAAATGTCTTGCAAAGTAATAACATTAGTTAACATGATAACACATATAGGGCAAATCTCAGAAGGCCCAACTTCTAGATGATATATTATAAGTAAACAATGACTGATGGGGAATAGGAAAAAAAATGTACTTTTAGGAAGGAACACCAAGAGGTTTCCCAATATTGGGGGGGGGTGTATTTTATTTATTTACACTTCAAATGTTATCCAATTTCTCACTTTTCTCTTAGAAACCCCCTTTCTCATTCTCCTTCCCCCTGCTCCTTTGAGGGTGTTTCCCAACTCAACAATCCACTCCTGCCTCCTGGCCATGGTATTTTCTTATATTGGGGCATCAAGCCTTCCCAAAACCAAGGGTCTCTACTCTAACTGATGTGTGACAAAGCCATCCCCTGCTACATATGAAGATGGAGCCATGGATCTCTTCATTTTTATTCGATTGGTGGTATAGTCCCTGGGAGCTCTGGGGTATTTGGTTGGTTGATACTGTTCTTGCAGTCTTAAGTGATCATTGCAACACACACACACACACACACACACACACACACATACATACATACATACATATAAGCAACACTAAATGAGCTCACCAGAGTACATATATTTAAATAACAGGCATGGAAAAAGTTAAAGAGGGATATGGTAGGTTGGAAACTGTAAATATTTACTCACATATGGAATTCTGGAAAATGGTTTCAATGATTCTACCCAGTTTCCATGTCTTTGCAATGATAAATTACCCATGAGTTCTGTCTCTTACCTAACAAACTCTGTACTCTCAGAATTTTAAAATTTTACTTTAGTTCTGGTTCTTTAACTCTTCAACATCCTTCCAGCCCACCACACACTGGAAAAGGAGAGAAAGAGATTAATAGAAAATAGAGATTATGGATCTGTTTAGAAAAAGTTTTGTCTGAAAATTCCAATCTTCATTTTCAGCAGTCAGCCCACTAGAAAAACACCAAACACAAATCATCAGTGAGAGTGCAATCTACTTGGCAAAGACCAAAAATGAATCAGTAGCAGTGGTTTTATGCAGAAGAAAGCCCATGTCCTTGGAAATTTATACCAGGCCATAGAAAGTGGCAAGAAGAAGCTATAATATCACTATAAGAGAATATCATCCTGAGTGAGATAACCCAGTCACAAAAGAACAGACATAATATGCAGTCACTGATAGTGGGATGCTAACCCCAGAGGCTTGCACTCCCCCAGAAACAACTCACAGACTGTATGAAGTCCAAGAAATAAAGAAAACAAAAAATATACATATATTCACAAAACAAGAAGACTTTGACTATTTCCATGTTGCGTTTTGTTTTGCATGTACTTTAAGCTTATTGCAACTAGTATGTTTTCAATGCATACTGTCAAGCCCTTGAAAAAAATCAAGTACTGACTAAAAAACATATTCACATGGTTTTATGTAAAATTTATTTTAATTTCTGAAAAAACAGTACTGACAAAAATGTATAATTTTAAGCAAAAAATGTTTAAAATCTTTAAAAAAAAATAAGTTTTTTGGCTATTTTTTTCTCTACAAAGTTACAACAAGCAAATACCAGCAAAGAAACTAAGATGAACCAATGAGAGAGTACTATAACTGAAGAACAGCTTCAGTAAATATCAGCATGAAAGAAGCCCAACTATGATTAGCAAATAGTTACAAGACAAATCAATGCAAGAGCGTTGCCCACTGTCTGGTTATAATTGCACTCTTATCAAACATCAAAGTCTTCCTAAGCATCTTCTCCAGCCAAAATAAAAGAAAATGGAAAAAAAAAATCACATGTCCATTCACGAAGCAACTTCCTGGAAATCACCATGAGTTTGTTCTTAACTAAATATTCTTCCTTGAGTTTGCTTTACTTAAACATCCTCCCATTAAAAAAAAATCCAGAAAAAAAATCATGATAAAATAGAGCCTCCAACAAAACAAGAAATTCCCACTTCAAGCCTCGGGGATCCATTTGCCTACAAAGATGTCTTCTTACACTACAAATTCACCATGGACATGAAGCTATGGTAAGCTATGGGTGTGACAAGAACTGGCAGCTCATAGCAGAACCATGCACATCCCTTTAAGTATTATCCATTTTTCTGAATTGAAAGAACTTCAAGCAAACAAAAGAGAAAAATCTTGAAATAAATAGAATGATTTCTTATGGAGAATAAACACTTTGGATAGCTTTAGTCCTTTTTCCCCACTTCCTAAATACCAGCTTACATGTTACAGTGGAAAGTCAATTTATATGTGATCTGTTTCTTTGTTTAAATGATATCTCAGTCCTCTTCCAATGTTACCTATCCTATCTAGGACAGTTAGCTTGAAAAATTAGGCATAAAAATAAGACATTTTGCTTGACAATACAAACACAATTCTAGTGATCTGGGAAATGGTTTGCTGCTCTTTGGGATGCCTGATTTCTTGTTCGTTGTGGAGTCCATGCGCATTGCTGGACAAAGTATGCTCCATATGCCAGAAAAGCTTCGCATATGCTTCCTATTATAAGCAAATCACAGCAAAAGTATAATTCTTAAATTTGTGTCTATCACATAACCAGGAATAGAAAAATTCAAGTGTAAGGTATAAAATCTATTTTTTCAGTATAGCAATTTAAAATTTCGATCTAACTAACCACCTCTACCTCAAGGGTCAGAGGACTGTTTGGTACAAGAGTGACATTTGCTCTCCAATAGCAACTTTCAGGCAGTGCCTTTCAAAATAATTTATCACATTTAAAAATCTGAATAGGAACAAAGTTAGCATCAAACATTTAAGGTAAAATTATTGGAAGATGTTCTGCTCTATGAGAGAGCAACCTATATTTAAAAATTATTCTGCTTTTACTAAATTTACTAAATTTTCAATAAAGGAATAAAATTCATTTCAATACCTGTTTTGCCTCTTATATGAACACACTTATTCATAAGGTGCTTGCTCTGCACTGGAGACAGGTATCAAAATCTACCATTGAATTTCTGAACTTATATATATCCAGAAAAGTTTAGCTTGCATAAACAATTTCTAAGGTACTCAACTTAAATACTCAGTAAAAGCAAAATAGAAATCACTTTTCCTTTAGCAATATTCTGTTCTCCTTCCCCCTCTTTGGCTGCAGATAAATAGCCAAATCTCTTCTGGACAGTGTATAACTTTGACATGCACTATAATTTCTCTCTGGTTGTGTTTTTCTTTTTCATGCCTTTTATCATCAGTATAAGTGGACAACAAAATTCTGATATCAAACACCATCAAACCCATACATGTTAACATTTTTGAACATCCGTTCTTCTTTACCTAAATTATTATTCTACTCATTTCATTATTTAACTAACCTTCATTCAGTTGTCCATAAAACTGACAGTCACTCAGCCCACCTTTCTCTCACTTTCTTTATTCTCTTCCCCCTCTATAAACAAATCACACTTCCTATAACTTTCTTGGTTAACCACATTTCACACTCTGTCTTGTCTTTGCCCAGAGAATAGTCAATATATTTACCAGGTGAAACTCTGACTCATTTTTAAGACTTTGTTGTTTATGAGTTCCTGGAGCTTTAGAGAGTGGAGTTTTGATCTACAGTGCACCAAGGTTAAAGGATTGTCATTAAACCTTGTCAATCCCTTTCTCAGGAAGGAACACACAATCCCTATTACATTCCTTGCTTCAGCTCAGCTCCCACTGGCAGGACAATTTATCTCTTGATTCCACCTGTGTTTCTGCATAGGATATACCTTTACATTGGAGATGCTCCTATGAACTATGAGTAATGGACAATCCCAGATTTGTAAGATTTGTCTCAGCCATTCTTGTGCACAGCTTCATAGGAATTCATTAAACTGTGACCTAACATAGAATTGGCAAAGTGATTGTTTTTGAGTAATCCAACATGAAGCCAAATCTTTTTATCTCTTTCAAGGAGAAATCAGTGTAGGTATATGTGAAGTAAAGCAACTGAACCAAGCTAAAGTGGGAAGTGTGTTCATGAAGAAGATGCTTTTCAGAGCTTAAAGGTAAAAATAATCATCTGGGTTGCTTTATAACTGCATTAGTATAGAAATAATTTATTGAAGCTATTTTTACTTCTGGTGAGTTTTCTCTTCATTCCAGTTTTCACAGCTCACTTAACTGACTGTGCTGTGATCCACAAGTTCAGTAGTATATTTATAACATTGTAATCTTGAAAATCTTTACTGGCTTCTAGGAGGTAAGGAGAAAGTAGTGTATATATAATTTACTTAAATAGTAAAATTAACATCTCCTTTATTATAAAATAAAGCTCATTTATTTTACAAAAGAAAATGTCATCAAAAATGATAAATTTTCTTAAACTCTTCAAGTTAGAATATAAAAAGAAACATCTCACTTTCAGTTGCTCTTAGTGCCCAGTTACAAACTCCCTGGTAGTAAATTTGTGATGCACAGAACTAAAACACTGTAAAACAAAGTAATATTGTACTAAATATTCTCTCCTCACGTACAAAAATTACTGACGTTAGATGTTCAAATGTTTTATATATTAAATTGAATATTATAAAATTAAATATGGTGTCACTCATCTTCTACATGGACTTAACTCCAGTTTAATGTTCACAGAAATTAGAGTTAAGGATTGTTGCTCAGGTACTCCAGCCATCTAATAGAGTTTTCTGATAAACTTCTCTAGGTCTAGAGGGTTATTTTACCCTGAGTATGCACACAATAATTTCAGAAAATGAGTTGTTCTGCAAAAACATTTTGACAAGTTTGTGCATTTGAATTACAATAAGAGACACTCAGAAAATTGATCCTATCTACATGAAAATAATGTTTTCTATGTCAGTGATTTAAATATAGATAACTATGTTCATCCAATTTTCATAGGACTTTTTTGTGTAATTGAACTCAATTAGTTCTAGAAATTAGAATATTTGACTTAGCCAGAGATATCTCAGACACAAACCTGAGTCACAAAAATCCAAAATCAGTTTTGTTTCTTTCAATGAGTTTTATGTTGTTTTCTTGTCACAATTCTTTCAAAAATTTGAGAAATGTTTTTTTGTCCAGGAAGTAGAAGGAGTAGTGAAATACACACACAAACATACACAGAAACACAGACACACACACATAAATATGTATGCACATTTGTGCGTATGTTTTATGTATGCACAATATGTACATCTGCACACAACTCATAAATATGTACATAAATAAGAATTTTTATTTCAATTACTTTGCTATTGATTTACTTTGTCATCATGTATATATCAAGTATGGATAAAATTCTTCAAATAAATGTTTCCAGAAGGCAAGCAATCAGTGAATTGATTGCATTTGTATTTTCCTTAATTTTTCACTTAGAAAGAGTATGTGAGGCTATCTGAGAAAATGTAATGAGCTGAAGTGAAAAACCTTGGGAAAATAGGGTAAAAATATGTCTCTAACATTTCATTGCCCGTCCCATGGTTAAAAATAATTAGCCAGAGCTGACTCTCTACTGACTCTGTATTAAAAATTGATTTTATTACCCCTAATATAAATTAGTCAAGTACTTATCCTGTTGCCGAGAATACACATGCAAAAGAAAAACAGTGACAAAATATATCGTACCAGTCTCTTAGTTGAAACAAAAATGGCTTTCTCTGTGAAACTATAGACAAACAACTTATTTTGCTTGAGGACACAGTGGGAAAAGCAATGTATCTGTCCCTTAATTAGGCAATAGAAATCCATGAGGCTGTGTTCCCTCAGCATTCAGCTGTTTATTTTGTATCAGTGAAAACCTTGGACTCTGAAGGAGACCCCAGCCATAATTAAAAGTGTTATTGAGCTAATCCCAATTATCGGGGCTCACCTCATTATATAATGCTGTTGGCACAAGAAGCAGAGTTCAAACTAGCTTTCTTCTCTACATTCTTGTCAGACGTAGTCACCAAACTTCAAATGTGATTTAGCAATGGCTTGAATCAAAATGAAGCATGGAAAATTGACGACTTTTGTTTCATGACACAGAATTGTTAAGGAACTTGACAGTGGCTGCTAACTTTGGAGGCACTCGGAGTTAAGCTGCTCCCTTCTCTATGGACTGGATCTCCCATTTTCCTGCTGAGACAACAATGGAAAGTATAATTGTGATTTGCACCCAGGCCCACTAATAGAAGGAAGGGAGAACTTCTGTACCTAGAAAGAAGCACAATGTCCTGTTTTGTTCCAAGCATTAAAACATTACTTAACATTGTCTCCTCTCTTAAGAGTTAATCAAAATTATTCCACCAGAGCCATGGCCAGGAATCTCTCACCAAAAAAGGTGAATCATCTGAAGTCATGCTAGAAAAAATTAGAACTAATTATTTCTTATTTTGTATTCATAAAGCCTTGCCTTGTTGCAGCCACTTTACAGTGTCATTTTTATTGGATATTTTATTTATTTACATTTAAATTGCTAGCCCCTTTTCACCCTTTCCCATCCTTCCTGCCACCTCCTTCTATTTCTATGAATATGCTCCCACACCTACTTCCTCATTCCCACCCCATCTCCCTGGCATTCCCTTAAACTGTGGAAAAAAGGCTTCAGAGGAGCAAGGCTTCTCCTGCTATAAATGCTTAGTGTATAATGGCAAGACAATGTCATACTCTGCTTTATATTCAGCTGGAGCAATAAGTCCCTCCATGTGTATTCACTGATTAGTGTTTGAGTACATGCGAGTTCTAGTGGTTTAGTTGTTGGGTATTGTTGTTCTCTCTATAGGGTTGTAAACTCCTCAGCTCTTTCAGTCCTTTCTGAAGAGTAAATAAATAAAATATAAAAAAAATCCCAAAACACTTTAAAATCTGTTTTGTGTGTGTTGATGTGTTGCCAGGATGTCTGTCTATGTACAATGTGTGTTATAAAAAGAAGGTAGAGGAGCAGGAGGAGGACACGAAGAAAGAGAAGAAGAAGAAGAAGAAGAAGAAGAAGAAGAGGAGGAGGAGGAGGAGGAGGAGGAGGAGGAGGAGGAGGAGGAGGAGGAGGAGGAGGAGGAGGAGGAGAAGGAGGAGGGGAGGAGGAGGAGGACGAGGACAAGGATGAGGACGAGGAGAAGGAGGAAGGACATGATCACTGCAAATTAGGTTCAGCAAATGCTGTATATCTTGGAGAATAGAGTTCTCCTTATTCTTTGTAAATAATCAATTTTCATCATTTTCTTTATCTTTCCCCATTCAGCAATTTATTTACTTGAGAAAGGCATCTTTATGTGCTTTTAAAACATATCTATGTGCAGGCATACACTTAGACTGGTAAACTAGTTGTCTTTGTATTTAACACCTCTCTTTCTTTGCAATCTTTCTTATTATCATTTAGATATAGAGAGATTAGAATACCTTTTATATAGTAGTTACTCAAAAGCAATAGAATAACAAATGCATTATAAGATTAATTGTAACAAAGGAAAAGAAGAAATGTTTGCAGAACTACTGGTTATTTTGGTAAATCAATGAGAAAGCATTCATTTTGATTAGAGAAAGAGCAGATCCTTCATCCTTCATGCAATCCTCAGCACTCACTTTATACTTCTAAAAGACACAAGAAGTCTTGTGGCTTTGAAAAGGGTTAATCATTTGTGTAATAAACATTATATAATTACATCCCTTACTTACTAACATAGTCAACAATGTTGTTTATTAAATTTGAGTAAAGTAAAGCCATTGGTGCTGGAATCTCCAACCTTGTTGACAATATTTCTTGACAATAAAAGTAACTTTCATAATTTTTACAAAAAATCTATGTACTATAAAAGGCCTATATTTTGTATACTTACAATCCATGGAGGTTCAGATCAGATTGTCAGACACATTAAAATATAAACAAAAGTTCATTCACAGAAATTATAATCTAGACTCAAGAGTCAGTAGCACAAGTTAAAATCTCTATGTATGAAACAAAAATAGCATGCAATCAATTCTTCATAGAATCTCCAGGATTCAGTTGACATTTCTAAAAAACACAGGAAGTCTTGTAGCTTTATATTAGGTTACTAATTTACACAATAAACTATATATATTCACATATACATATGTATTACTACTTCGAATATATTTAATATAAATAGCACATTTTGAGTAGGTTGTCTATGTTGTCAACTTCTGTTTTGTAACTAGAAAAAAAATAATGAGTGTGAATGTGTTACTTTTCTATGTGATACAAGTATATATTTAATGACTATCATGTGCTAATGAAATTTTCTGACATTGGTGGTGAGAGAGAAGAGTACAAATCTTCCATAATTTCAATGGGAGGTCCAAATTCAAAAAAGTAAATAATGGTACATTTAATTCAAAAGAGAAACATAGTGTATTGTGTGTGTCATAGTGGGGAGATGGTATTGAATAAATAACAACTGGAGACAGAAATAAAAAATGGATACAATACACACTCAGGAAAATAAACTAATTTAGACATGCCAAAGTAAAGGAGGAAAAGCTTACAAAATCTTAGTCAAAGCAAACAAACAAACAAAACAATTTATTCTAAACTCTGAAAGAGGAAATAATAGATTTTCCCAGATTTGAGTACACCAATTAATCTAATTCCAGAACATCATTCTTGAAATCAGCAAGTAACAGTATATAGAGGAAGTATGTCATATTTAAGAACATAAATGTATGTATGTACACATTTATGCATGTAGCAACTGCTAAGGCAAAAATGCCAGAAATTTGAAGAAGCAATGTGAGATATACTGAAGAGTTTAGAGAGAAGGAAGAGGGAGGAGAATTAATGAAAAAAAATATGTGTGTCTGCATGTGTGTGTGTATATGTGTGTGCACAAAAGTAAAGATAGGGTTTTGGATGAACTGAAATTCTTGTAAAAAACATGTCTTTTCTGTTATTTATTTTTATATTGTAATTTAATTAAATTTTCCCCTTTTCTTTACACAGTCAAATGCTTTCTATCACCCTCCCCACTTCTTCTACAAATCCATGGCATATTTTTCATTATTATTTTCATACATATATGTATTTGTATATAAATATATATTCTGAAATATAGCCTTGTGAGTTCATATAATGTCACTCATACATGTTTTCAGGGTGTAAAATTTGTCCCTGGACAGCCAATTGGTTTGTTTACTACAGGGATAAACACAATGCCTTTTAGTTCAGTGTTGAATTATACATCTTAATTTCAAGAAACTACTCATTGGTAAATGAACAGGAATATAATTTTGTTATTATAAGAAATAGGGTCTTTAGCATTATTAATAAAAGTTTAAAATAGGCTCAAAGAAGCTTAAGGACATGTTTATTAGAGTTTTAGAAAAAAAGCCTGCTAGGCATCAAGAGAGTAAACAGCAGATTCTGCCAGAATGCAGAAGACAATAGAAAGAAAAAAAAGACCATGTTGTCTTTTGAGTAAGTGTCCAGAAGGCCCATATCATCAGCTGATGGATGTAGGCAAGTAGTTTATGTCAGTTTCAAAGAAGGAATAAGAAAGCCAGCAGTGTCAGAAAGAGCACACTTAGGCTTTTGACCAGCATCTGAAATTATAAGACAAAAAGAAGAAAATACACTTGTCTGAAAAAAATAGTGCCCAAAAAAATGAAGCTGTAAGTCTATATCTTTTTATTGGGGAAATGAGTTCATTGACATTAAGAGATATTAAGTAATAGTGACTATTGTTTTCTGATATTGTTCTTATTAGAGGTTGAATTATACTAGTTTTGCTATCTTCTCCAGGTTTGTTGCAAGAAGATTACTTTTTTACTTTTACTAGGGTGTAGTTTCCCTCCTTGTGTTGAAGTTTCTCATCTATTATCCTTTGTAGGGTTGTATTTCTGAAAAGATATTGTGTTCATTTGTTTTTTTTTTCCATGAAATATGTTGGTTTCTTCACCTATAGTAATTGAGAGTTTTGTTGTATATAGTAGACTGGGCTGACATTTACAGACTGGATATGTAAATAAGATCCAGCATTTTGCTGCATACAAGAAACTCATCTCAGAGACAAAGACAGACACCCCCTCAGAGTAAAAGGCCGAAAAAACTTATCAGGCAAATTGTGCCAAGAATCAAACTGGAGTAGCCATTCTGATGAAAATCAAATTCAACATTCAACAAAAGTTATCAAAAAAGTAACAAGGGACCTACATACACATTAAAAGAAAAATCTGTGGGATGCTAACCCCAGAGGCTTGCACTCCCCCAGAAACAACTCACAGACTGTATGAAGTCCAAGAAATAAAGAAAACAAAAAATATACATGTATTCACAAAACAAGAAGACTTTGACTATTTTCATGTTGCGTTTTGTTTTACATGTACTTTACGCTTATTGTAACTAGTAGGTTTTCAATGCATACTGTCAAGCCCTTGAAAAAAATCAAGTACTGACTAAAAAATATATTCACATGGTTTTATGTAAAATTTATTTTAATGTCTGAAAAAACAGTACTGACAAAAATGTATAATTTTAAGCAAAAAATGTTTAAAATCTGTACATTTCTCTTTGTTTTGCAAAATAAAGTCGTTAAAAAAAAAAAAGAAAAATCTACAGGGATGAACTTTCAATCATGAATATTTATGCTCCAAAGGCAAGGACACTTACATTCATAAAAGAAACCTCACCAAAGCTCTAACAAACATTGCACCTCATTCAACAGAATTGGGAGACTTCAACACCCTACTCTCATCAATGAATAGATCATGGAAACAGAAACTAAATGGAAACACAGAGAAGTTATAAATCAAATAAATTTAACAGATATTTATATAACATTTCTTTCTAAAACAAAGAATATACATTCTTTTCAGCATCTCAGGGTGCTTTTTCCAAAATTGACCATTTAATAAGTCTCAAAATAGGCCCCCAAAAAGATCCACTAAAATAATCTGATATATTCTGTCAGATCACCATGGCCAAGGCTGGTCTTTATAAGAGAAAAAACATCAGAAAGCCCACATACAAAGGAAGCTGAACAATGCTCTACTCAATAATAACTTGGTCACAAAAGAAATAAATAAATTAATGACATTTTAGAATTTAATATAAAAGAAGACACAACATACACAAACTTAGGCAAGACAATACAAGCAATGCTAAGAAGAAAACACATTGTTCTAGGTGTCTTAAAAAAAAAACCGGAAAAAGCATACACTAACAGCTTCACAATGTGCCTGTAAGCTCTAGGAAAAAAAGAGGCAAATACACAGAAGAGGAGTAGGCACCAGGAAATAATCAAACTCAGAGCTGAAATCAACCTTCTAGAAACAAAAAAGAACTTTACAAAGAATCAACAAAACAAAGAGCTGTTTCTTTGAAGAATCAACAATATTGATAAAACCTTAACCAGACTAAACAGTGAACAAAGAAACAGTATCCAAATTCACAATATTTGAATGAAAGGGGGGGGGAACAACAAAAGAAACTGAAGAAATTCAAGATATCATCAGATCCCGTTACAAAAGCCTGTACTCAACAAAACTGGAAAATCTAGAGGAAATGCAGAATTTTCTAGACAGAAACCAGGTACCATAGTTAATGAGGATCAGATAAACTATCTAAAAAGCCCCATCACCCTAAAGAAATAAAAGCGGTCATCAAAAGCATCCCTCTACCCCCCCTCCCAAAACCCAGGACATGATAGGTTTAGTGCAGAATTCTATCAGATCTTCATAGAAGATATAATACCAATACTCTCCAAAATTATTCCACAAAAAGATAGAGAGAACACTACTCAACTCATTCTTTGAAGCCATATTACACTCATTCCTAAACTATGATCTTTTCTTATCTCTTTGTACAAAGCTCAAGTCCAAGTGAGTCAAAGACCTTCACATAAAACATGGTACACTGAAACTATTAGAAGAGAAAGTGGGGCAGAGCTCAGAACCCATAGGCACAAGGAAAAATTTTATGAACAGAACACCAGTGGCTTCTGCTCTAAGATCAAGAATTGACAAATAGGACCTCACGAAATTACAAAGCTTATGATAGGCAACGAACACCATCACAAGGACAAAACGGCAACCATCAGATTGGGAAAAATCTTTACCAATCTTACATTAGATAGAGGACTAGTATTCAATATATGCAAAGAACTCAAAAAGTTAGACACTAAAGAATAAAATAATCCTACTTTAAAAATAGGGTACAGAGCTAAACTAAGAATTCTCAACTGAGGAATATCGAATGGTTGAGAAGCACCTAAACAGATGCTCAACATCCCTAGTCAAGACCAAATGCAAATCAAAACAACCCTGAGATTCCTCTTCATACAAGTTAGAATGGCTGAGATAAAAATTTTGGGGAACAGCAGATGCTAGGGAGGATGTAAGACAGAGAAACACTTTTCCATAGTTGGTGGTATTATAAGCTGGTACAACTATTCTGGAAATCAGTAGAAAATTGGACATAGTACTCCCTGGGGACCCAGCTATACCACTCCTGGGCAAATACTGAAAAGAAGTTCCAACATCTAACAAAGACACATATTCCATCATGTTCATAGCAGCCTTATTTATAATAGCTAGAAGTTGGAAAGAACCTAGATGTCTTTCAACAGAGGAATGGAGAGAGAAATTGTAATACATAAAAAAAAAAAAAATGAAACACTACTCAGCTATTTTTTCTCATGTTTTTCTTTATTCCTTGTTGTGACAAAATTTAAAAACATACAATTAAGATTTTCAGATACATAATTATATAGGATTCACCCTATCCACAGTTTGGTGCCACCATCTACTCTTGTCAGCCTCAAAAAACTTTTTTTTAAGAACTTTATTTAACAAAACAAAGGTAAATGTACAGATTTTAAGCATTTTTTGCATAAAATTATACAATACATTTTTGTCAGTACTTTTTTTCAGATTTTAAAATAATTTTTACATAAAATTATACGAATATTTTTTTAGTCAGTACTTGATATTTTTAAAGGTTTGATAGTATGCATTGAAAATTTAATAGTTACAATGAGCATAAAGTACATGTAAAACAAAATGTAACATGGAAATAGTAACAGTTTTCTTGTGTAAAGATTATTTTGTTTTGTTTTGTATTGTTTTGTTTTGTTTCTTTCTTGGACTTCATACAGTCTGTGAGTTGTTTCTGGGGCAGTGCGAGCTTCTGGGGTTAGCATCCGACTATCAGTGACTGCATATTATGTCTGTTCTTTTGTGACTGGGTTATCTCACTCAGAATGATATTCTCTAGATGCAGCCATTGTCTTAAGAATTTGGTCAAGTCATTGTTTCTGGTGGCTGAGTAGTATTCCATTGTGTAAATGTACCACAATTTTTGCATCCATTCATCTTCTGAAGGACATCTGGGTTCTTTCCAGCTTCTGGCTATTATGAATAGAGCTGCTATGACCATTGTGGTGCATATATCTTTGTTGTGTACTAAGGTATCTCTGGGGTATATGCCCAGAAGTGGAATAGCTGGATCTTCAGGTACTACTATGTCCAATTTTCGGGGGTATCGCCAGACTGATTTCCACAGTATTTGTATTAGTTTGCAACCCAACAAACAGTGGAGAAGTGTTCCTCTTTCTCTGCAACCTCGCCAGCATCTGTTGTCATCTGAGTTTTGGATCTTGGCCAATCTGACTGGTGTGAGGTGGAATCTCAGGGTTGTTTTGATTTGCATTTTCCTGATGGCTAAGGATGTCAAGCACTTCCTCAGATATTTCATAGCAATTCGATATTCCTCAACTGAGAACGTTTTGTTTACTTCTGTACCCCATTTTTTAATAGGGTTATTTGATTCTCTGGTGTCTAGCTTTTTGTGTTCTTTATATACCTTAGATATTAGGCCTCTATCTGATGTGGAGTTGGTAAAGATCTTTTCCCATTCTGTTGGCTACCATTTTGTTTTCTTGACAATGTCCTTACCCTTACAGAAACTTTGCAATCTCATTAAGTCTCATTTGTTAACCTTTGACCTTAGAGCTTGAGACATTGGTGTTTTGTTCAGAAAATTTTCTCCTGTGCCTATATGTTCTAGAGTTTTCCCTATTTTCTCATTCAATAGTTTCAGTGTATCTAGTTTAATGTGGAGATCTATGATCCACTTACACTTGAGCTTTGTACAAGGAGATAAGAAAGGGTCTATTTTCATTCTTCTGCATGCTGAGTGCCAGTTGGACCAGCACCATTTGTTGAATAGTCTGTCCTTTTTCCATTGAATGTTTATGGCTCCTTTGTCAAAAATCAGGTGACCATATACATGAGGGCTCATTTCTGGATCTTCTATTCTATTCCATTGATCCATGTGCCTATTTCTGTACAAGTACCATGCAGTTTTCAACACAATTGCCTTGTAATATAGCTTGAAGTAAGGGATATTGATTCCCACAGATTTTTTCTTGTTGTTGAGGATGGATTTCGCTATTCTAGGTTTTTTGTTGTTCCATATGAAATTGCACATTGATCTTTCCAATTCCATGAGCAACTGTGTTGGAATTTTGATGGGAATTGCGTAGAATCTGTAGATTGCTTTTGGTAGGATGGCCATTTTTATAATGTTGATTTTTTCAATCCATGAGCATGGAAGGTCTTTCCATTTTCTGAGATCCTCCTCAATATCCTTCTTTAGAAGTTTTAAGTAGTTGTCATACAGGTCCTTCACTTGCTTAGTTAGAGTCATACCAAGGTATTTCATAGTTCTTGTGATGATTGTGAAGGGTACCTTTTGCCTAATTTCTTTCTCCACATGTTTGTCCTTTGAGTATAGGTTGGCTACTGATTTGTTGGAATTAATTATATATCCAGCCACTTTGCTGAACTTGATTATCAGGTGTAAGATTTCTCTGGTGAAATTTTTGGGGTCACTTAAAAACACTATCATATCATCGGCAAAGAGTGATGATTTTATCTCTTCCTTTCCGATTTGTATCCCCTTGATCTCCTTTTGCTGTCTAATTGCTTCAGCCAGGACTTCCAGTACTATATTGATTAGTTAGGGAGAGAGTGGGCAGCCTTATTGAGTCCCTTATTTAGTGGGATTGTTCAAGTTTCCCACCATTAAGTTTGATTTTGGCTGTTGGTTTGATGTATATTGCTTTTATTATGTTTAAGTATGGACCTTGGATTCCTGTTCTTTGCAGGACTTTTAACATGAAGGGGTGCTGAATTTGTCAAATGTTTTCTCAGTATCTAGTGAGAAGACCCTGTGATTTTGTTCTTTGAGTTTGTTTATATGGTGTATTACATTGATGGATTTCTTTATATTAAACCATCCCTGCATCCCAGGGATGAAGCCTACTTGGTCATGATGAATGATCATTTTGATGTGGTCTTGGATTCGGTTTGCAAGGATTTTGTTGAGTATTTTTGCATCAATGTTCAAAAGTGAGATTGTTCTGAAGTTCTCTTTCCTTGTTGGGTATTTGTGTGGTTTATGTACAAGGGTTATTGTAGCCTTAAAAAGTGAGTTAGGTAGTATTCCATCTGACTCTGTCTTTTGGAATAGTTTGGAGAGTATTGGTGTTATGTCCGCAGTAAATGTCTGATAATATTCTGCACTGAACCCGACTGGACCTGGGCTTTTATTTTTTGGGAGGCTTTTGATGACTTCTTCTATTTCTTTAGGTGTTATAGGCTTATTTAGATGGTTTACTTTGTCCTTGTTTAACTTTAGGATCTTGTATCTGACTAGAAGTTTGTCCATTTCCTCCAGATTTTCCAATTTTGTGGAGTATAACTTTTTGGGGTAGGATCTGATGGTTTCTTGAATTTCCTCAGTTTCAGTTGTTATGTCTCCACATTCTTTTCTGATTTTGTTAATTTGTATACTCTCTCTTTGCCCTCTATTTACTCTGGCTAGGGGTTTATCAATCTTGTTGATTTTCTGAAAAAACCAACTCTTGGTTTTGTTGATTTTTTCAATGGTTCCTGTTGATTTTATTTTGTCTATTTCTGCCCTAATTTTGATTATTTCTTGCCATCTATTCTTTTTGGGTATATCTGCTTCCTTTTGTTCTAGGGATTTTAGCTGTGCTGTCAAATTGCTGATGTAAGCTCTCTCCAGTTTATTTTTGGAAGCACTTAGGGCTATGAGTTTTCCTCTCAGTACTGCTTTCATTGCATCCCATAGGTTTGGTTACGTTGTGTTTTCATTTTCGTTTAATTCTAGAAAATCCTTAATTTCTTTCTTTATTTCTTATTTGACCCTGCTATCATTTAATAGAGAATTGTTTAGTTTCATGTGTATGTGGGCATTTTGTTGTCTTTGTTGTTGATAAAGACCAGCCGTAGACCATGGTGATCTGAGAGGATGCATGGGAGTATTTCAATTTTCTTATATCAAATGAGGCTCGTTCTGTGTCCAATTATCTGGTCAATTTTCGAGAAGATGCCATGGGTTGCTGAGAAGGTGTATTCTTTTACTTTGGGATAGTATGTTCTGTATATATCTATTAATTCTAGTTGGCTCAAAGTCTCTGCTAGTTTTGCAGTCCTTGTTCAGTTTCTGTTTCCCTGATCTGTCCATTGGTGAGAGTGGGGTTTTAAAGTCTTCCACTATTACTGTGTGGGGTGAGATGTATTTTTTGAGATTTAGTAGGGTTTTTTTTTTTTTTTTTTTTTGAATGTGGGTGCTTTTTTTATTTGTAGCATACATGTTAAGGATTGAGAGTACCTCCTGACAGATTTCCCCTGTAATGAATAAAAAGTGTCCTTTCTTATCTTTTTTGATAAATTTTGGTTGGAAATTTACTTTATTCGACATTAGAATAGCCACTCCAGCTTGCTCTTGGAGCTGTTTGCTTCGAAGTTTTTTTTTCCCAAACTTTTATTCTGAGATAGTGTCTATCTTTGTCTCTGAGATGAGTTTCCTGTATGCAGCAAAAGGCTGGATTTTTTTATGTATCCAGTCTGATAGCCTATGTCTCTATATTGGGGAGTTGAGTCCATTTATGTTAATGGATATCAAGGACTAGTTATTTCTGTTTCCTGCTATTATTGCTTTTGTGGGTTGAGTTGTGTCTGTGTCTTTTTCTTCTTTTAGTTTTCTTGTTTAGGAGATTTCTTGTTTTTACTAGGCTTTATTTTTTCTCATTGTATTAGATTCTCCACCTATAATTTGTTGTAGTGCTGGGTTTGTGGTCAGATATTGTGTAAATTTTGATTTGTCTTGAAATATCTTCATCTCTCCATCTATCGTGATTGGTTGCTTTGCTGGGTTTAGCAACTTGGGCTGGCACTTGTGCTCTCTTAGGGTGTACATGATGCTTGTCCAGGATCTTCTAGCATTCATAGTCTCTGTTGAGAAATCGGGTGTGATTATGATTGGCTTGCCTTTATATGTTACCTGCCCATTTTCCCTTACTGCTTTTAGTATTCTTTCTTTGCTTTGGGCACTTGGTGTTTTGACTATTATGTGTCGGGAGGTATTTCTTTTCTGGTTCAACCTGTTTGGAGTTCTGAAGGCTTCTTTTATGCTTGTGGTCATCTCATTCTTGAGGGTAGGGAAGTTTTCTTCTACGATTTTGTTGAAGATATTTACTGTGCCTCTTAGTTGATACTTTTCTCCCTCTTCTATTCCTATTATCCTTAGGTTTGGTCTTCTCATTGTGTCCTGGATTTCCTGGACATTTTGGGTTAGGAGCTTTTTGTTTTTTGCATCTTCTCTGGCTGTTTTGTCTATGTTTACAATGTTGTCTTCTGCCCCCTAGATTCTCTCTTCCATCTCCTCTAATCTATTGGAAATGTTTGCTTCTTTGACTCCTGATTTCTTATTTAGGTGTTCTACCTCTATAGTTATCTCTTTTAGTGTTTCCTTTATTGTGTAAATTTCCGTTTTAAATTCCCTCTTCCTTTCCTTCATCTCTTTGGTTCTGTTTTCCTCAAGTTCTTTGAGTGTTTTTCTTGTTTCCTCTTTAAAAACTTCTGAATCTTTTTGCTTTTCCTTCCATTCTTGTTTAAGTATCTCTATCAGCATCTTGAGGTATGATTTCAGGCTGTTTGGAGTGTTTGGCATTCCGATGTTTGCTGTTATGGGAGAGCTGGGTTATGGTGTTGCCAGATTGTCTTGCTTTCCTTGGGATATACTCTTTTGCTTTCCTCTTGTCATTTTGTTGTCAGTGATATGTTCTTGCCTTTCCCTTGTATCTGCTCTGTGTCCCTGGATCTCTACTGGTCCAGGTGACAGATGGGCCGAGCCCTGTTCTATGCCTCAGAGTCGCCGGGTGGGAACAGAAGTTCCAAAGTTCTGTTCCTGGTCCCTGGATCAGGCAGGTCGGAGGGTTCGCTTTGCGTGTGCACTCCACAGAGATCTCTCTGCTCCCTGGTTGCCTAGATCTCCAACTCACCAGTTTTTCAAACTTTAGAAGCTGGTGGTCAGTGATGCATATTGGCCGGGCTCTGTTCTGTGCTCTGATGTCGCCACCGGGTGGAAACAGAAGTTCCAAAGTTCTCTTCCTGGTCCCTGGATCAGGCAGGTCGGAGTGTGTTCTTAAGTGTGCACTCCACAGAGATCTCTCTGCTCCTTAACTGTGTAGATCTTCTACTCACCAGTTTTTCAAACTTTAGGAGCTGGCGGTCAGGGAGGCAGATGGGCCAGGCTCTGTTCTGCTCCCTGAAGTCGCCGCTGGGTGGAAACAGAAGTTACAAAGCTCTGTTCCTGGTCCCTGGTTCAGGCAGGTCTGAGGGTGCGCTTTGCGTGCATACTCCCTCCACAGAGATCTCTCTGCTCCCTGGCTGCCTAGATCTCCTACTCACCAGCTTTTCAACCTGTAGGAGCTCACGACTCAGCTATTAAAAACAATGAGTTCTTGAAATTCCTAGGCAAATGGATGGAACATAAAGCTATCATCCTGAGTGAGGTGACCTAGTCACAAAAGAACATTCATGGTATGTACTCACTGATATCTTTTACTAGCCCCAAAAGCTCATAATACCAAAAAATTAATTCACAGAAATTATGAAACTCAAAAAGAAGGAGGGCCATAATATGCATACCTCTTTCCTTTTTAGAAGGGGTAACCAAATACTTATGGGAAGAAATAATGGACAAAGTGAGCAGAAATTAGATAAAAGATCATCCAAAGACTGTCTCATCTTGGGATCCATCCGATATGAAGCCACTAAACCTACACATTATTGGTCAGGCTAAGTAGTTCTTCCTGGCAGGAATCTTTTATGGGAATAGCCCGATGCCAGGTTACTGGTTCCCTGAACCAGCACGGGGGGCACACAGTTCCAGTGCATTCAACAGAGAACTATCTGCAGAGATCTCTGGGCACCCCAGCTAATCGGAACGCCTTCTCACCAGGCCTGTGTCCCTGGATCTCCGCTGTTCCTGGTGGCAGACCTCAAAAATATTTTAAACTCAACAATTCATTTTCTTTTATTTTAAATTGAACAACTTTATTTAAAAAAACAAAGATAAATGTATAGATTTTGAGCATTATTGCATAAAATTATACAAATACATTTTTATCATTACTTTATTTTTTTAAAGGTTTGATAGTATGTATTAAAATGTTCCTAGTTACAATGAGCACAAAGTACATGTAAAAGAATATGTAACCTAGAAATTGTCAAAGTTTTCTTGGTGTGTATTTTTTTTTTTGGCCTTTTCTTGTTCTTGAACTTTATATACTCTGTGAGATGTTTCTGGGGTGTTCAGAGCTTTCTTGGTTTAGTATCCAATTATCCATGACTGCATATTATATCTGTTCTTTTGTGACTGGGTTATCTCACTAAGGATGATATTCTTTAGATACATCCATTTTCTTAAAAATTTCATAAAGTCATTGTATCTGATAGCTAAGTAATATTCCATTGTATAAACATACCTCAATTTTTGTATCCATTCATCTACTGAAGGACATCTGGGTTCTTTCCAGCTTCTGACTATTATAAATAGGGTTCCTATGAACATTGTGATAAATGTGTCTTTGTTGTATGTTGAAGTATCTATGGGGTATATGCCCAGAAGTGGAATAACTGGATCTTCATGTAGTACTACGTCCAATTATCTGAGGAATGGACAGACTGATTTCCAGAGTTGTTGGACCAGATTACAACCCCACCCACGGTGGAGAAGTGTTTTTCTTTCACCTTATCCTCACCAGCATCTGCTGTCATCTGAGTTTTTGATCTTAGCAATTCTGACTGGTGTGATGTAGAATCTCAGGTTTGTGTTAATTTTCATTTCCCTGATGGCTAATGATGTTGAGCAATTCCTTAGTTGCTTCTCAGCCATTTGATATTCCTCAATTGAGAACTTTTTGTTTAGCACTATACCACATTTTTAATAGGGTTGCTTGATTCTCTGGTGTCTACCTTCTTGAGTTCTTTGTATACCTTGGATATTAGGCCTCTATCAAAGGTAGGGTTGTTAAATATCTTTTCCCAATATGTTGGCTGCCATTTTGTTTTCTTGACAGTGTCCTTAGCCTTACAGAAACTTTGCAATCCATTAAGTCCCATTTTTCAATATTTGATCTTAGAACAGGTACCATTGGTATTCTATTCAGGAAATTTTCTCCTGTGCCTATGTGTTCTAAGGTTTTCCCTAAGTACTGTTCTAATAATTTTACTGTACCTGGTTTAATGTGGACATATTTGATCCACTTGCACTTGAGCTCTTACAAGGTGATAAGAAAGGTTCTATTTTCATTCTTCTGCATGCTGAGTGACAGTTGGACAAACACCATGTGTTGAAGAGGCTGTCCTTTTTCCATTGAATGTTTACAGCTCCTTTGTAAAGATCAAGTGACAATATATGTGAGGGCTCATTTCTAGATCTTCTATTCTATTCCATTGATCCACTTGCCTATCTCTGTACCAGTATCATGCAGTTTGTAACACAATTGCCTTGTAAAATACCTTGAGGTCAGGGATAGTGATTCCCGCAGATATTTTCTAGTTGTTGAAGATAGATTTCATTATACTTGGTTTTTTTTATTCGAGATAAAATTGCAAATTGCTCTTTACAACTCTATGAAGAATTGGGTTGTAATTTTGATGCACATTGCATTGAATCTGTAGATTGCTTTTGGTAAGATGGCCATTTATACAATGTGGATTCTTCCAATCCATGAGCATGGGAGATCTTTCCATTTTCTGAGATCTTCCTTGATTTCCTTCTTTAGAAATTTGAAGTTCTTGTCATACAGGTCGTTCACTTGCTTAGTTACAGTCACTTTAAGGTATTTCATAGTTTTTGTGACTATTGTGAAGGGTATCTTTTCCTTAATTCATTTCTCCACATGTTTGTCCTTTGAATAAAGAAAAGCTACTGATTTGTTTGAGTTAATTTTATAGCTAGCCACTATGGTGAAATAATTTATCAGTTGTAGGAGTTCTCTGGTGGAAGTAGTCGCATTGCTTAAGTACACTATCATGTTGTCTGCAAGGAGTGGTGTTTTTACTTCTTCCTTTCAAATTTGTATTCCTTTGATCTCCTTTTGCTGTCTAATTGCTCCAGCCAGGACTTCCAGTACTATGTTGAATATGTAGGGGGAGAGTGGACATCCTTGTTGAGTCCCTGATATTAGTGGGATTGCTTCAAGTTTCCCCCCCCCTTAAGTTTTATTTTGGCTATTGGTTTGTTGTATATTACTTTTATTATATTTACATATGGGCCTTGTAGTCCTGTTCTTTCCAAGACTTTTAACTTGAAGGGTTGTTTAATTTTCTCATATGCTTTCTCAGCATTTAGTGAGGTGATCATGTCTTTTTTTTTTCTTCTTTGTGTTTGTTTATATAGTGGAGTATGGTGATGGATTTCCTTATTTTAAACAATCCCTGCATCCCAGTGATGGAGCCTACTTGATCATGGTGAATGATCGTTTTGGTGTGTTCTTGGATTCAGTTTGCAAGGATTTTGTTGAGTATTTTTCATTAATGTTCGCATGTGAGATTGGTCTGAAATTCTCTTTTCTTCGATGGTCTTGATCTGTTTTAGGAACAAGGGTTATTGTGGCCTAGAAAAATGAGATGGGTAGTGTTCCATCTGATTCTATTTTGTGGAATAGCTTTTAGAGAATTGGTATTAGGTCGTCAATAAATGTCTGATAAAATTCTTCACTGAATCCATCTGGACCAGGGGTATTTTTTTGTTGGGAGGCTTTTGATTACTGCTTCCATTTCTTTAGGTGTTATGGGATTATTTATATGATTTCCCAGTTCCTGTTTTAACTTTAGTATCTGGTATCTCTCCCTGAATTCATCCATTTCCTCCACTTTTTCCTGCTTTGTTGAGTATAGGCTTTTTTAGTAGGATCTGATGGTTTCTTGAATTTCCTCGGTTTCAGTTATTATGTCTCCACGTTCATTTCTTTTTTTTTTCAGCTTCAGCATTTATTTGTCGCTTAAGTTACAGCATGCTGGGAATGATGGAAAATTTTTTAAGAAAATATTTCTATACATGCTGCATACATTTTACAGTAGCGAGGAACATACAAGATACACGAAAGTTTCCATCTCTTCTCTTTTGTTGAAAGAGTGCAGAACTCTTATCAAGCATGTATCATCCATCTGGATTCTTGCTTTCTTTTTTTTTTTTTAAACGACTTTATTTTGCAAAACAAAGATAAATGTAAAGATTTTAAACTGTTTTTGCTTAAAATTATACATTTTTGTCAGTACTGTTTTTTCAGACATTAAAATAAATTTTACATAAAACCATGTGAATATGTTTTTTAGTCAGTACTTGATTTTTTTCAAGGGCTTGACAGTATGCATTGAAAGACTACTAGTTGTAATAAGCATAAAGTACATGCAAAACAAAATGCAACATGGAAATAGTCAAAGATTTCTTGTTTTGTGAATATATGTATATTTTTTGTTTTCTTTATTTCTTGGACTTCATACAGTCTGTGAGTTGTTTCTGGGGGAGTGCAAGCCTCTGGGGTTAGCATCCCACTATCAGTGACTGCATAATATGTCTGTTCTTTTGTGACTGGGTTATCTCACTCAGGATGATCTTCTCTAGATGCAGCCATTTTCTTAAGAATTTGGTTAAGTCATTGTTTCTGGTGGCTGAGTAGTATTCCATTGTGTAAATGTACCACAATTTTTGTATCCATTCGTCTTCTGAAGGATATCTGGCTTCTGTCCCGCGCAACCGTCTCGCCTGCAAGAACGACGCGGCACACGAAATAGAATCCTTCTGCGGTAAACTTTATTGCTCTCGAAAACCAGTACTTGCTTCACGTGACGAAAAGACGAAGAAAACCAAGAAATCCAAGAAGACGAACAGGACGAACAAGACGGACTAGCCCACAAACCAGACCATGAACGGGAACACCGGGAGAGGGACCAACGAGAGGGGAAGAGGCGGAACTATCTAGCCCGTCCCCTTGTAAAGGGATCAGTCCTTGC